>NC_091470.1:332429336-332624336 GCF_036971445.1 Narcine bancroftii
ACCAAAATGTAGACAAATATCCTGGAATAAAATTACATGTGAATTGTTTGATTACAAATTTTAAACTATTGGGCACAGAGGCAAATATAGAAAAAATGTGTCTTTGTCCCAAAGATTGTAATGTACTGTATATCATGTATTAATATATTATTGTGTGACAATAAAAGAAATCTTGAACCTTGAGGTACCTGATGCAGGGTTTTGACCTGAAACATTGACCATCTCATTCCCACCTGACTTGCTGAGTTCCGACAACAGTTTTTTTTGCTTGTAAACAAGTTTGCACATGCATGGAAACTCGTGCATTACACAAGCGTGCTGGTGGAGCTCAACAGATCATCCAGCATCCATGGAAAGCAATAAAACATCAACATTTCAGACCTGAAGAAGGGTTCAGGCCCAAAAATGTTGCCTGGCTGTTCAAATACATTAAAGGCTGATGTAAACTATGGACATGAAGAAGTTATGATTGTGAACTGAAATACCGGCAGCTGGCTGTTGGCTTTGTGAAGGAAACAAGGTAGTTTAGTGCTGGAAACTAAACTAAGATGGGGAAGGACTGTAAATTTCATCTACGAAATAGCTTTAGCAATGAATGCAATTCAGAAGGCAGTAAAATAAATGAGCTTTTTTTGGGATTCAAGCCTCAAATAGATTAGATTAAATGCAATAATTCACCATTTTAATGACCAAATACCAATGCTAACATCTTCTGTAATTTAAAATTCAAATTCTCAAAATTTCATGCTAGCTTTTAATTTAGATATTGCATCAAGTACGTAATTGCTATGTTACAGTACATCTTGTTTGCTGGATTTGTAACTCTTCTTAGTTTCATTGTTTTGCATTGAACCACCAAATTGATTGAAGTTAAAGAGTTCAAACAGATCAGAAAAAAAAAACAATGGTATGATACCAGTTGGTCAGGATTCTCTACCTGGCTTCAGCTGGAAATAATGTCGGGGAATACCATATACAAAACATTTAAGTATTGGAGAGCCATTTATGAACATGTAACTAACATCTAAAATGCTTCAGGAAATGAGGCAAAATTTAAAAATATATGTAAAGTTGTAAGAAAATATCTTAAAATGTCTTGGTTCAGGAAAAGGATGTCAACATTTAAGCCTACCTTTAGGAGTTGGCATGGAGTTTGTCCAAAGTTACTGATGATCCCTTCTAAAGCCTTCCTTTCTGTCTCATCTGCAATTGCATCCAGATCCACAGCACCTGTACACCAAGGGTTAAATTAATACTGGCAATAACAATGTGTGATGGAACTGCTATTCTACATCAACATAAAGGCTCAGAATTCAACAAGAGATTGTATCTACATAATCCTTACCCATGGGATTAAGTGTCAAAAAACTTAAATTAGTTTGTATGGCATTGAAAAACAAGAAGTTTAATTTCATTCGTTAACGGAGTTCATTTGAATAATAATGATCACTTTTTCATGTTGAAAATCATAGGAGCTGTTTTAACATTTTTATTGGATATAACATTTAAATAAATGCTACTATTTATTCACATCACATTGCTACTAGGATGACGGTAATAAGCTTTCTTCTTGAACTGCCACATATTGGGTGATGAATGCTCTCCACAGTGGGGGATGGAGTGGGAGGGGTGAAGAGAGAGAGGGAGAGAGAGAGAGAGAGTCAAGGATGTTTTGGCTTCCCAATGATGAAGGAACACAAATATATTTTCAAATTAAATGATATGATTCGGATGAGAAAATGGAAGCAGTGATGCTCCCATATCTTGCTGTTAAGGCCAGTCACACTCAACAGTGGAGGGATACAATTCTGCTGTTTCTGTTGGCCAATAGTACCTCATGAATGAATTGGCCAATAGTACCTCATGAATGAATTGGCCAATAGTACCTCAAGAATGAATTGGCCAATAGTACCTCATGAATGAATTGCGCTGACTGGTTCTGAAGTTTTTTTCCAGTTTGCCTGATTGTAATCCCATACATTATGGATAATCTCTTTGTGAAGAATGGATGTTTTTGTCTTCACAAATAGTATCAATAAGGTCAAAAGCAGATGATGTGTAATAGCTGGACTTGTCAGGACAAGAAATGAGTGGTCTCTTCTTGCTGGATTTCTAATCACTTGCTGTAATCTGCCAATCATCTTCCTGTCAATTTGGGCGGCTCAAATGCTTGTGCTACTGAATCATTCTCAATAATAGACTTTAAAGTTGTGGAGGTGGTGTATCTTCATTACGAGAGGGGGGGTGAGAGTATCACGACTACCCGCGTGGCAGTGAGCCAATGAGAAAGTCAGAGGAGTTTAGCTGGGTGGGGTTTGGGGAGTTGAAGAATGCAAAAAGGTGTTCAGTGAATAATAAAAAGAAAGTTCATGGTGTGTGCTGAAAGAAACTAGTGAGTGTATTCTTTGTTTGTAAGCTGTGTTAAATCAGTGCCGATACAAGTGGTGACCTCGACATGATCTGAACACGCAACCTTCTGATTTAAAATTCGTAGTGATGTGGAGCAATTGGGGAGGTCAAACTAAAAATTCCCCCCTTTTTATTAATAATGCATCAGCATGTTTTATGATCTCAAAACGTGTTTCTCTGCCCTCAGTGTGATGAGTCAGAAGACAAAGTTCAGTCTACTTGTGGTGCATTTTCCAGAGTCTGTGAAGTGGAGGATGTCAGTCTTTGTTTGTAAACTGTGTTAAATCAGTGCCGTTACAGTCTTCCAACCAAAACACATTCTGTGCGCTTTTATTACCCTTGAAGCTTCTTCAAACTAATATTCAACACAATTGTTTCTTGTTTGATTGATGGAAAATTGAAATGACTCATCATGAGACAAATTTAGAACATTTTCCTATGGATCAGAAGATGAAGCAGAAGGTAACTTTTTGCTGCAGCTTAGAAATTAAGCACCATTCAAAAGAACATCAAAGCTCAATTCTAACTTTCAAAAGGGAATTGAATAAATACATGAAAAGGAAAAAAGGCATCCATTCTTCACAAAGAGGAAATTATCCATAATGTATGGGTTACAATCAGGCAAACTGGAAAAAAACTTCAGAACCAGTCAGCGCAATTTATTCATGAGGTACTACTGGCCAAAAATGGCAAAATAAAGGCATGCGCTCCAAAGATCCAGCATAGTAACAGTGGGCTGAAGACCTCTTATAATGTAAACATTAGGGTTTTTATACACTACTCATTTGGTGAGATGCCCATCAATCGTGTCAATGCTCTTCAACACATTCAGAAATATAGAAAACAAAGTGTTGACTTGTGTGCAATATAGTTCCAAGGAGACAAGTTACATTTTGATTTTGACTCCCTGCTTTCAACAAAATTCTGACTCTGATTTATCTTAGAATCTGACAAATTCAATATAAATCCTAAAACATTAGTGCATTAGCATTTAAGCAGGAGAGCTAAGGACACAGAATAACTTGACGTCAGTCAACTTCACTTGTGCACTTGCCATACCTTCATAGGTGCAGTAATAAAAGATATTCAGTGCTTCAACAGCTGCAGGTCCCCTCTGCTTGTAGCCAAAGATCAGGTCAATCCAATCATGAAGGTTTGCAGAGACATGCTCCGACTCCTGCATGTAAATAAAAGATATATAATTCGGACAAATGATGATAACAAAGTGGAGTGGAGATCAGAGAGGCTTAAGTGTGATACCAGGAGTGGTGGGAAACAATTCTGCACAAAGCAGAACATCAACTTGCAAGGGTAAAATCCAAAAGTTTAAATGAATAATGAGTGCACTATATGTTGTATACATATGCAAATAGTATAATGATATAGTCTCATTGGTATATTGTTGGTCTACAAAGAAAAGAAAATAGATAATAATAACCAGAACTACAAGTTTGCCCACTTACAAGTACCTTACATTATGGATTGGAATCTAATTGAGATCCAAGGTGTGTAAATATAGAATGATAGATACGTGAGTAAACTACAGGGTGCAAATTAATCAGAGGCCTTGGAACATTAATGTACAGAGTAATAAACATACAGGAAAATGAAAAAAAAACTCATTTGGGATACTACTGGTATTTGGTATTTACCCTTTCTGTTACTACCATAGCTGCAGATGGAGAGGCAGCAGATAATGGTAAATGTAAGCCTACATGTTTTCTATAGAGTTGGAAGTTAAAACACACAACTATCACACTGCTCCCATCTGACTTCATAATGGGACCAGTGAAGTACCTGGGTGGATGGAAAATAGGGCATAATCCACTGCATAATGCCACTGCATCTGTGCGCCTGTAAAAAATAGGTTCACTGTTCTCAGCGGATCTTGGGAAGAGTTCAAGAGAGCTGAGACATTGACGAATAATTCAATTTTTTCTCTTATTTACCAGTGCTTTTCTGTGTTTGTAAATGAAGTCTTCGGGTGATTTTGCCCATTTTGGAAGAACAATATCTGCTACGTTCTCGCTAGTCATCTGCAGGCAACCGAGATCAAAACCTAGAGAAAAGGAGGGTCACAGAATCAGGAAGTTAGAGATAAAGACATTGAGAGTTGTAAGGTAAAACATCATGAGATGGGAATGTGTAAGGAGTTACCCTGTGCAGGGCTGTAACAAGAAGGGGAGGTGTCCTTGTACTCCTGTTAGGTAAAACATCATGAGATGGGAATGTGTAAGGAATTACCCTGTGCAGGGCTGTAACAAGATGTGAATGCATCCTTGTACTTACAAGATAAGAGAGACATTGATGGATTGAGAGGCAGGAAGCTAGCAGGGAAAGGATAGCAACAGTTTTAGTCATTGGACAAGTAATGATATGATGATGTTCTAAGCACGTATCCAAGGGTATAAAAAATCATCATTTTGCTGATAACGGCAGAATGCATTCTCCGACTAACATTGTTAGTTGCAAGTGTTACAATCCGGTAATAAAGAACAAAGAACCCTGATTTCGACTCAGTCTGGTGTTTGTCTCACTCATTCATGAACAAAGCAGACCTAACAGAGTGTGAAATAGAGACATGGAGGTGAACAGATGGGTGATGGAAAAAAAGGGATTAAAAAAAGTGATAGAAAGGAAGTGAAGTGATAGACAATGTCAGAGAAAAGGAAACACAGAGAGACAGATGGAAAAAAGCTGAAAATATACAGATCTTTGAGTTACAAAAATTTCCACTCACGAAATTCACAAATCACCACACAAAAATCTTGGATACAGAATAAAATTTACTCCCATGGAACTTGTTTGGAAAATATAGTAAATAAATCAACTCCAATATTTATCTTTCTTTCAATTTGCATTTCATGATCTGTGCACTGATAATGGGGCTTTGCATTACAGAAAATTGTGCTATGGGAAAGCAAGACTCTACAATAAAAAATGAAAATGACCTTCCATCAGTGATTTCTTCCTTGTTACTCCTCTTTCTCTCATTTAACCACTGTTAAATACTGTAGAGGGAACATGCAAAAGTTGGACCAATCCCCTCCGCAATACTCATTGGTGGCCTCACAGAAATTTTGAAACCTTTGCTGTGCAGTTCTAAAATGGTTAATTTTAACACCATCATAAATAAGACCAGGAGGCTATTCAGCCCATCAACTTTGCTCTGCCATTCAAATATGGCTGATGTATTTTCCTTTCGACTCCATTCTTCTGCCTTCTCTCTTTGATTCCTTTATTAATCAAGAACCTATCAACCTTTGCTTTAAATATACCCAATGACTCAGCCTCCACAGCAGTCTTTGGCAATAAATGCTCAAATTCACCACCCTCTCGCAGAAGAAACTTCTCATTCCTGTTCTCAAGAGATATTCTTCTATTCTGAGGCTGTGCCCTCTGGTCTAAGACTCTCCCAATACTAGAAATAACTTTTCCACATCCACTCTATCCCTCTAGCCCTTTCAATATTCACTGTATTGCGATAAGATCACCCTCATCATTCTAAACTGCAGCAAATACAGGCCCAGAGTCATCAACGCTTCTCATACATTAACCCTCTCATCCCTGGGATCATTCTCATAAATCTCCTCTGGACCTTCTCCTTAGATATAGGGCCCAAAATTGCTTTCAATGTTCCAAATGTGGTCTGGCCAATGCCTTTATTTTCTAGTCACCTCAAAATGAATGCTATGATTGAATTTACCTTCCTTAACTACTGACTCATTGTGCAAATTAATCTTTAGGGAATCCTGCATTAGCTTTCCTAAGTCTCTTTAGACCTTCACTTTGTAAATTCTCTTCCTATTTAGCAAATCTTAATTATTCATTTTACCAGTTTGGATGGACCACACTCTATTCCACCTGAAACTCCTTTGTCCATTCTCCCAACCTTTCTGAGTTCCTCTGCACACTCCCTGTTTCCTCCATACCACCCACCCCTCCACCTATCTGATTATCATCTGGAAGCTTGACCACAAAGGCATCAATTCCATCACCTAAATCATGTACATTTATCATGAGAAGTAGCAGACCCAGCACTGACCTCTATGAAACACCACCAGTCACCAGCAGCCAGCTAGGAAAGGCCCCCTTTATTCCCAATCTTCTATCCATGGATGCTACGGGACTTGCACATTTGTGTACTGCAGTTCACTCGCCATTGCTTTGTTCCCCATTACCATTTCTCCAGTATCATTTTCTAATGGGCTGATGTCCACTCTTGCCTCTCTTTTGCTCTTTATATATCTGAAAAATACTTTTTAATTTAATTTAGACATACAGCATGGTAATAGGCCATTTCGGCCCATGAGTCCATGCTGCCCAATTTTCATCCAATTAGCCTACACCCTCAGTACATTTTAAGTAGTGGGAGGAAACTGGAGCCCCTGGGGAAAACCCACATTGGCTTGGAGAGAACGTACAAACTCCTTACGGACAGTGCAGGATTCAAATCCTTGTCCTGATCGTTGGCGCTGTAAAGGTGTCGCGCTAACCACTACACCAACCGTGCCGCCTTGGTGTCCTCTTTTATGTTATATTTCATCTTTTCTCCCCTTATTGCCTTTTTTTTGTTGCTGTGTGTTGGTTCTTAACCCTTGACCTACCCACTAATTTTGGCATGATCATAATTTTTGCCTTCTTTGGTTTCCTTTGTCAGCCCTGGCTGCGTCACCTTCCTTTTCGAATGCTTCTTCTCCCTTGGGATGAAATGATCCTGAATCTTACAAATTATTCCCAGAAATTCCTGCCATTGCTACTCTACTGGCTTGCTTGCTAACCCAAATCAATTTTGACGAGCTCCTCTCTCATACTTCCATAGTTATCTTTATTCAACAGTATTACTGACACATCCAAATTGAGCTTCTCAAACTGCATTATAAGCATGATCATTGAAGATATCAAGGCCAATTTTAATTCTGGATGATTCTCAATGGGCTAGTAATATACCAATCAGAACCAGTCATGATGGAGTCAGTATTTGCTTGTGCAAAGACTGCAGAAATCATTTACAGTGCTAAGTAAACTTACAGGGCACAGGCCTTAATTTTAATTCCTGCCATATAACACCACTATCAAATGTTTTTTTAAATTTCATAAGCCAAAGGCCCACTTGCTTTTGTTCCATTCATGTTTAAATGGTTGCAATGCACTTTGCTGTATTATAAAACCATGAAAAGGGAATTATGAAGTATCCTATTATATTTCTTAATACTTTAATTGTTTTATTGCATTGAAAAGTAAAACCAGGCTAACATTAAAGATGAGAACCTTAGTGTTTTTAAGAGTCAGTAGCTCTGCCTACCATTCTGGTTTTCCAGAAATTCTGGGAAATAGAAGAATTCTGGAGTTAGCTCCTTCACATCAACAGGGTTCTCTATCCGGACCTGCCAGGCTGCAGGGATTGAGTGGAACTGACGGTCTGCACAATCAAACCTGTGGGATGCAAATATTTAACAATAAAAGAATGTGACATTTTATCAGTGAGCATGGAGAATAGAGCTCATTGTTCACACGAGATATTAGTAAGTGTGTGGCTGCAGAGGCTGCAGGACGTGAATCCACGAAAACTTGGTGATTTTTGGGGGACTTTCTTTTGCTTCTTTCTCTGGCTGTAAGAAAAAACTGTACCCAGCAATTTCTGCTGATGGCGAATCTTCCTTATGGCAGACTGAAGCAAATTTTGTGTAATTTTACACAATATGACAATAAAGTAATGTTGAATCTTGAAGTGCTCCAGAGCCAATTCTTATTAACTTTTATCCAAAACTTCACTATAGGAGCATCTTGCTTTAATAACGAGACATGTAGCGACTATCTTCCTATAATAATCACCTGGAGAACCTGTTTATGACTCGTTCAACAAAAAAATTCCATGACAAAGTTGAATAAAGTTTTCCAAGGTTTATTAGATCTTACTTATCAACTTTGATATATGATTAACAGATACTTAATAGGTTACTTGACATGTCACTTGAAGTGGTCAATCAAGTTTCAGATCTATTCCAAGAACCTCCATCTTTTCAGAACAAAGAACAATTCAAAATTGACTTTCTTACCTCGAAACCATAGAGAGAGACCTTGGTCTCACAGGCTGCAACCCGAGAAACACTCAAAAGAATGCAAAACCCACTGGGCAGCCCAAGTATACAAGTGATTTTAAGTTATTTTAACCCTTACAAGGCAGTATATTTTGCCATATAATTTCATGTAGGTGAAATGCTGTTACATTACAATTATTCTTTTGTTCAGAATTTATGTTCATCAGAATGAACCCTTTTACTATTGTGAACTGGATGTATTCCATTTTGGGTTGCTTGATTTGGTAAAATACACTCTCCATTTGTAATCTTAAAGGAAATAGACTACAATATAGATATAGAATAAAGTTCCTTCCGCACTATAATTAAATACCAGGTGAAGGTATAGAAACAGCATAGATACAAAGTAAAACTTAATTTATACTGTCACATTAAACACACACGGTGCCATAGTTGGGACAGCAATTTGAAGCCAAATTTAGTGACCGCTTTGCTCTTGTGAACCTCAACTTCAGCAGCAGATTTTCTTGGACTATTCCGCATTGGATTTCCATTTTCCGCCACTAATCAATTTCTACGACCTTCACATGACAGCAACTCATGGAAGCTCCAATGAACCCAGCCTTGGCAACCTTCAGAAATTGTTTTATTATAAAGATCCTCATCGCCAGTTGTGTGGAAAAACCTTTCTCAATTTCATCCGAGAAGAGCTTGGTTTAACTTTTAGATTACGATTTTTATGTTGGATTGTGAATATAAAGACATTAAATAGAAGCACGAAGAGGTGATATTTCCCCACATTTCAGCTCCATTACACAAAGTCACAGCTGATCCTTTTGGATAGATTAAAATATCTTCCTTTTGGATAACATGGAATGTAATTCAGTGCAATTGACCTCACTTTGAACTATGAGGAAGAACCTCCAACACATAGAGAATGTGCTCACCTCCCACTCTGTAGTTGGATGTGCAAGGTAGTGAAAGGTTCAGTCCGGATCATGTAGTGCATGACTCCAGCTGCATTGGAATAGTGTGTACCGTAGTGGAATTTATCAATATTTCCTGTGGGATCTTCAAAGCTTTCATATCTGAGTGATGAAAAAGAGTTATATCACTGGCCTTTTCTGCATCACATTTAATTTTCCAAGAATTAATTATTTGCCTCTCTCCAGAATTATCAGGAAGTACATTCTTCTTTCCTTTCTTTATTCAGAGGAATACATTCAGTTTTTCAACATCTCCAGCTCATTTTATTATGAGACAGTTCACAGACCTGGATTAGTTACAGCAGGGACCTCAATCTCTAGTGGCAATCTCTAGATTCCACATAGACCAGGTCAGATCCAACAGAACTGGAGTGGATGCACATCATTCTTAACACTGAGAGAACCTCTAAGAGGATGATGGTGCTGATCTATACAACAACTTATTTACCTAGCTTTCTCTCGATATACATCGATCAATTAATTCAAGACAAAAATATCGATTCCAGGTTTGAAAGGTCTATTTGAATTAGAGCCTAAGAAAGAGAATTCCAAAATTTTCCACTACCATTTGTGGAGAAGAAATAGTCCCTAATCTAGTATCTGAATTGTCTAGCTCTAATATAACTGTTTTATAACCCTACAGCACAGATACAGGCCCTTTGTCCCATCAAGTCCCTGCCATCGACTGAATCTAGACCGTAGCCTTCCATACCCCTCCCATCCACATACCTATCCAAATTTCTCTTAAATGTTGAAATCAAACCTGAATCCACCACTTCTGCAAGCAGTTCATTCTACATTCTCACCACCCTGTGTGAAGACATTCCCCTAATGTTCTCCTTACACATTTCACCCTTAACCCATGACCTCTTGTTCTTGTCTTCCCAACCTCAGAACCTCAGCCTCATAATTTGGTATCTCTCTTATCAAATCTCCCCTCATTCTCCGACACTCTGGTGGGGGGGTGGGGGGCACAGTTTGTGTAATGATTAGCATGTACGTTCTCCCTGTAAACTGCATTGGATTTCCCAAGGTGCTCTGGTTTCCTCCCGCCCTCTAAAAAATGTAGTGCTGTAGGTTAATTGCGGGGAATTGAGCGGCAAGGTTTTCAATGGCTGGAATTGTCTTCTAACATGTTGCAAATAAATTCTTTAAAAATAGTTCCAACTTATTCAAGTTCCAGTGACATTCTTGTAAAATTCCTCCAACTCTTTCAATCTAATTGATATTTTTCCTGCAAGTAGGTGTCCAAAACTGCATACAATATTCCAAATTTGGCTCCTTCAATATTTTGCACAACCTCAATGTAACATCCCAACTCTTGTACTCAGTACTTCGTTTTCTGAAGGCTAATGTGCCAAAAGGACACTTTACCCTCCCCTGTCTATCTGTGATTCTAATTTCAAGGAATTATGCATCTGTACTCCCAGATCTCCCTGTTCGACTGCAGACTACAGTGTCCTCCAGATTACCATGCAAGTCCAACCCTGGTTTATCCTCCCAAAGTGCAACACCCCCCCACTTATCTATATCTATTTTGCAGCCCATTTTTCTGTTGGGTTCAGATTCCATTGGCCATTGTTAACTACACTTCCAATCTTAGTGTCATCTGCCAGTTTGTCCAAAAAAATCCTTTGTAGCTGCCATTTTTAAATTCCTCAATAATTTCAGTCCTTAATTAAATGCCCCTAAACCCTCTAAACTGAAGAAAATTACTTAATTTCACAATTTACCAGTGGCATATTTTCAATTTTTTTTCCTTCTTGAGGGTGCCAATGCTCATCTGAGTTAGGTACTTTGATTACCAGCAGCTCTCTTGTGCCACATGTAAGAGGTCAGCTTTCATCCATGAGACTCAGAGGTATGAGGCCCATCACTGAATAAGGTGTTACTCAGCCTGTTTCTGTCAGCTGACAACTATGAGCTTTCCCTTTTCAGCAAGAGCTATCATTAGTTAACAGTTTGTTCTGCTCTCTCTCACCTTATGGCTAGTGATATGACCCATTGTTTATTACACAGAAATTATCCAAGCAAATAAAAAGGGAACAAGTATCAACTCACTTCTCCTTTACATCCTTTGCATGCTTATCATTTACCACTCCAATTGGGCGCGAGAGATCTCGGAAGACACTTGGATTGCTCAGATCCAATTCCTCAGATGTGTAGTCACAGATGATCCATGGAAACTGAGATAAACACAATAAAGTTCAGAAATAAAAAAAAACAAAGCCTTCCTGTAGAGCTCGTCGAAAGAACCAAAGACTTGTTGATCCAAACCAAGGCTTTTATTAGCAAAAGACCGGAGCTCTTCACAGGTGGCCGACCAGTCCGGAATGATCCGACCTGGCTAGGGACACAACCCTTTAAGGCCCAGACAATAGGTGTGGCTTAGCTCTCAGCCAATTGCTGTAAGCACAGTCTAGATACAGTAACTATATACACTATGTACATTGGTGATAGATCTGTACTATCACATTCACCCCTTCTTGGAGAACTGACCCTGGGAAAAAACAAAAACGAGGGAGAGAATGAAAGGAAGGGGTAGGTCAATGACTGTAGCGGTCAGGGGGTCTGACCATCCGGCGTAACCGCCGTGGTGCCGGGATTGGGGTCGCTGGAGTGGTGTCGCCAGCGGGCTCGTCGGGTGCGACTGCTCCGTCGCTCAATTCCCCAGTCGTGTTGTTGGCGGGGTGGCCCGGGTCATTGGGGTGCTGTTGGTCCTTCTGTTGTGGCACGGGGCCTGGTTGGCCACGGGGGTGGCTGTGGCGGCGGCAGCAGCGGCGGTAGCGGCGGCCCCGGGGGTGTCTGTGGCAGCGGCAGCAGCGGCGGTAGCATCAGCCTCGGGGGTGTCTGTGGTGGCGGCAGCAGCGGTGGTAGCGTCGGCCCCGGGGGCGTCTGTGGCGGCGGCAGCAGCGGCGGTAGCGTCGAGTGTTCCGCACGGGGGCGAGAGGCGGGCCAACACCATGGTTGCGAGGGTGGGCTGCCCCTTCCGGGTTCGGCGTCTCCGTGACGTCAGGCGTTGCTGTGCAGGGGAGCCCTCGCTCTCATTGGATGAGAGCTCTGGGGAAGAAGAGTTTGAATGGGATAGTGGCGATTGGGCTTCACACGAGGCACTGTGTTTGCTGGTGGCCATTTTAGACCTACAGACTGCAGCAAAGTGGCCATTTTTAAGGCACTTCTGGCACTTGGCTTTTCTTGCTGGACACTGGGACCTGCTGTGCTTGTCCCTCCCGCAGAAATAACATTTCGGGTTCGCACAGGGCAGGGTAGCAGCAACCGACAGGCCGGCAGGATTTCGGGGGGTGGTAGGGTAGAAGGGCACTCTACTCACATCAGAACGAGGGGTCCAGTCCCTAGAGAGCTCGGTGGATTTTAAGGCTGCATCCTCCATTGTGATTGCAATCCGGGCCACGTCCTCTAGTTTTTCTACCCCTTGTTCGAGCAAGCGCAGCCTCACTTCATTCGATTGGAGCCCGGCCACATAGGCATCCCAGACGAGATCATTTGTGATCTCGGCAGCAGTTTTGTCCACACAGTTACAGTCCTTGCCCAATGCCTTTAATACTTGTAAATATGCCCTGCTGGACTCGCTGGGCTGTTGCTTCCTCGACGCAAGCACGAGCCGGGCATGAACTCTGTTCACCGGTTGATCATACAGTCCTTTCAGTACCTTTATGGCTGCGGTGTAAGTGGTCTCATCCTGGATGTTCTCGTAGACTCTCAAGGACACCATAGACGGCAATGCTGTTAGACGCTGGTTATCCTCCTCCACCTCAATGAGTCTCAGGAAGTTTTCAAAGTTCAGCAGCCAGAAGTTAAAGGCTTTGAAGGCTGTAGCTGACCGTGGGTCGATATCAAGTTTTTCTGGCCGAGTTAAACGCTCCATGCCTTTCAAAAAAAATTCTTTTGCTAATAAAATTGTAGAGCTCGTCGAAAGAACCAAAGACTTGTTGATCCAAACCAAGGCTTTTATTAGCAAAAGACCGGAGCTCTTCACAGGCGGCCGACCAGTCCGGAATGATCCGACCTGGCTAGGGACACAACCCTTTAAGGCCCAGACAATAGGTGTGGCTTAGCTCTCAGCCAATCGCTGTAAGCACAGTCTAGATACAGTAACTATATACACTATGTACATTGGTGATAGATCTGTACTATCACACTTCCCTCTTGTAGATTCTGTCTATTTTTAAAAAATGCAAAATAATAACTCCATGAATTTACCGTAAAAAATTAAATTGCTGGATACTTTCATTTTTTAATGTATTTTATGTATTATATATTTTGTGCATTCTGAAGCCTATATTTTAATTGTCAGAATTTAAATCAGTAAACTACACAACATGAAGTAGCAATATCACTCCAGGAGAGTAGTGAAAAATGAGCAGGTAGAGGAAGCTTTACTCAGTACCTAATCTGTACTGTGCTTGACCTAGGAAATGTAAGAGATTTACCTTACTACTTTGTACACATCATCTGAGCATCTGATATTGATATCTGTCCACTTTCACTCCTTTTGAGTGCTCATAAAGATCTGAAATTTTGAAGTTCTTTGATTAAGAGCTGTGTACGCTTGACAAGATGAGTATTGGGGTTAAAGTGGAAGGGTCGTCAAAACTCACCATTCTTTCAAGAGTAAACTTACCACTGGGTATTGTGACAAGTCATTATAGGTTCTTCCTGCAATGGTGTTGAGTTGCATTAGGTACTCAAAGTTGGATATCTTTCTCTGAACCCATTTCTGAAAGAGAATAGCAGCATTTATTACACTGTCAGCAAAGTCACGAGGAGTAATCTCTTTTATGCAAAGTGACTTACTGCACAAAAAAATTATAGAGTTACAGTTGAGGTATCAATCTGAATTTAGTCGTGAGAAATACAATGAATTCTGGAAGCTTCACCATCATTAAGTTGTACAGCATCTGCACACACACAGTTAAGTACAAAAATAAAGCAAATGCTCTTTGAGCTGCCCTGATCCTTGTGAAGTTCAAATGAGCCAAAATCCGGCATGAAATTCTAACGTTCATGCAATATGAAATTGGGATACATGTCCAACAAGCATTGAAGGAAGGTAGAGATTTTCTGTTTGATTTTTAATGGCTCAGAGCATTTTAATTAATACCTTTCAATGTACCTCACCATGATGGCCAAGAAAGAACACCAGCACCTCTATTTTCTCAGAACCTGAGAAAATTTAGCACATTACCTATATCCCACACCAACCTCTGCAGATGTACCATTGAAAGTGTCCTGTCAGGATTCAAGGTATGGGGACTGTTCCATCTAAGACTTCAAGAAACTGCAGAGAGTTGTGAATGAAGCTCAGTTGATTACAACCGCTTTCCCCAATCAACTACACCTATTCTTACTGCTGCCTTGGATAAAGCAGCCAACATATTAAAGGACTCATTACTCCATGGCAACAGTCAGTTTCCCTCTTAACATGGGAAATTTCTGGTGTATTTTTGTTGAATGACAACATTGTCTGACTGGTTTAATGCAACCTAGATTGTATACCTAAAATGGATGAGAGGGGGGGGGGTGGGGGGGTGGCTTGGGAGGAAGGAGGGGGGGGGGGGGAGAAAAAGTCACTGTATATGTGTGAAAAAGAAAAAGTGTATATCATGGCTAATGTGATTTATGGTGTGAAAAATAAAAAAATTTTAAAAAACATGGGAAAGAAGAATCATGATTGTGAGACCACATACCACTGTATTCAAAGACATCACCAAAATTCATCACCAAAATTGTGGGACACGAGGCGCAGCGGCCACTTCGGCTCTGTACAATGGTGAAAACCCCAACCCATTATTGTAACAATATGAATATTTGGGGAGAATTTATAAGATTTAGAGTAGGTCACATACATTCACACATTTTAAAACAGATTTTATTTGAAAGACTGAAGAATTTACATTGCAGAATCTCTGGAGAATGGAAGCACCTTCCACAACTAGGTGTTAATCAACTTCATAAAATGCTTGCCCATTGTCTTGTTGGAGTCATGCTGTCTATCAGTATCCTTTCTGCAAAGTGCTCATAGAAAGGTCACTGGTGGATTTTGTTGATCTAACAACATATGGGAGCAGAAGAAAGAACTCCTGTTGTTTTGCTCAGGAAGGTGGGGATTTTGCAAGACGTGAGTCACATGCTCTCTTTAGAGTTTCAGTTGGAAGAGAGAGTTAACAGCTCAGTCAGTTAGTTTGTGGGACACTGACAAGTAATTGAAAAAAAACTGTTTAAAACTGATGAAAGCAAGTTCCAGAGCAGTAGATGGCTGGAAGTGCTATCTGTCTGATGTTTCTCTTGAAATAGAGGAAGGGATGGAACTCTGTAGTAACTTGAAGAAAGACGTTACCGTCTAGAAAACCCTGATGGGGCAAATTTCATCAAGGAGACCCTGAGGTGACTAGTGGTGGTACCTCAGTTGTGGAAATCCTGGAGCAACAAATATCTCTCTCTGCAAACCCTGCAAGAACCTTCCTGAGTGGTAAACATTTACCTTTCAAGCACCAAGCCTGGTGAACTTTATACATGTTAAATTCTGTGTACAGTATGGTGATTGCCTGCAGCCAGAGAACTTGGAAGAAGGAGAAGTGAGATTGAACTGTGAACCAAAGAACTTTTCTTGAATTTAAACACACATAACATACACGTGCGCTTAGAATTACAAGGGGATTATTTGGGTTAGTTACGTATAGAGTTAAGTTAATGTTTGATTCTATTTTCATGTTTGAAGTTGATTAAAAATAACTTTTGGTTTGAAAGCCACTTGTCTTTGTGAATGTCTATCGCTGCTGGGTTTTGGGGCCCTTTGGGGTCATAACATTATGTATTATGTTTGATTGTGCAAGTTGCAAGAAACGAAGAAATATGAACCAGACTAATCAATTAGAGGATCGGACTGATAAAATACTGAGCAGTTTTAACATACTGAACAAAGGGAGCCAGACAACAGCAAAACATGCACCAGATCACTGGAGACACATGGGAGGCTGTAAGAAGCACTGAGAGAGAAATTAGAACTGTGGCAAGTGGGATAGCATTTGGGTTAAACTGAGAGTTAACTGATTCATTCCCACATCCCAATAACTTACATTTGCAAATGAGGTGGTTGGGAGCCATGCACTTCTGTTTTCTCGCTCAGCACTCCAAATGGCTTCCCATGAGTCTCCAGCAATCCGCTGTACAGTTTACTGCAGTCTGGTTCGCTTCCTTCAGTAAGTTAAAACTACTCAATAATTTACTAGTCTAATCCTCCAGTTTTAAAGTACAGGTCATATCTCTTATTTTCTCTATGTTTTGGTTTGATGACCTTTCTACCTACCTTGGCCACACTGATTGCCACAGTTTACATTTCTCCTTCGGCAAATGAAGTATTTCATTATTCCTGCAAGGTTCAAGACAGCCATCACCATCCCAGTACCAAAGACGCAACAGTAACAGGCCTCAATGACTACTAGCCATTGGTACCGACTTCCATCATTATGAAATACTTTGGACATCTGGTGATGGAACGCATCAAAGTGCACTTCCCAGAGACACTGAACCTATTTCAATTCACTTAGAGATGGAATCATTCCACTGATGATGCTATGGCCTTGTCTGTCAACTCCAACATGTCCCATCCAGAGAACAACAGTTTGCCGTTCATTAATTTCAGCCCGGCGTTTAATATGATTACATCACAGAGGCTGAACATCCTCTCTGTGACTGGATTCTGGGCTTCCAAACAGAAAGACCACAGTTAGTCTGGATTGGCTGCAGAACATCGAGCATCATCCTGCTGTGCACTGGCGCACCTGAAGGCTATCTGCTCAGCCCACTCTTGTTCATGCTATTAACCCATGACTGCAATGCCAGATCCAGCTCCAAGAGAGTCATCAAGTTTACAGATGACACAACAGTAGCGGCCTCATCAGCAACAAGAATGAGTCGCACTACAGAGAAGAGGTGGAAAATCTCGTGAAATAGTACGAGAGTAACAACCCGAGACTCAACATGGACAAGATGAAAGAGATGATCATGGACCAGGGACAACCCCCCTCCATTATACATCGACAACTCTGTAGTAGGGAGTGAAGAGCACTTAGGAAGTGACCTATCCTAAACACAAAATATCTCCTCACGTCAGGAAGGTGCAACAAGGACTGCACTTCCAAAGGTGGGCAAGGATACTGACCACCATTCTGTTAACTTTCGACAGGAACTCTATCAGGTACATCCTGGTCAGCTGCATAACAGCATGGTACAGTTGATGCAGAGCATCAGATTGGGGGTCAATCCACAGGACCATAAGAGTGGCAGAGAGGATCACTTGGGCCTCCCTCCCCCCTTCCCTCCTCCCTTCCCCCCGATGGGATTTACTGTGATTGCTGTTAAAAGAGAATGTGCAAAATCACTGAGGACCCCTACCACCCTGTACAAAGCATCTTCCATCTACTCTCATCAGGAAAGAGATACAGGTTTATCAGAGCCAGTACCACTAAGCTGACAAACAGCTTCTTTGCACGGGCAATGAGATTGCAATAATATTTACACCCTCTATTTTAATATTTGTGTACAAGTACTCTCCATATGTACTGTTGATCTGTATGTGTGTTATATCTATATGGATGTTTGCAGTATGTTGCACCACGGACTGGAGAATGCTATTTCATCAGGTTGTACTTGTACAATCGGATGATAAATAAACTTGAAATTGAACTTGATTTTCATTCCGGCCATTATTGAACTCCTGAATGATCCTCACACTGCCATTATTGGACTCCTGAATGAACCTCACACTGCCATTATTGGACTCCTGAATGATCCTCACACTGCCATTATTGGACTCCTGAATGAATCTCACACTGCCATTATTGGACTCCTGAATGAACCCCATACTGCCATTATTGGACTCCTGAATGATCCTTACACTGCCAATATTGGACTCCTGAATGATTCTCACACTGCCATTATTGGACTCCTGAATGAACCTCACACTGCCATTATTGGACTCCTGAATGAACCTCACACTGCCATTATTGGACTCCTGAATGATCCTCACACTGCCATTACTGGAATCCTGAATGAACCTCACACTGCCATTATTGGACTCCTGAATGATCCTCACACTGCCATTATTGGACTCCTGAATGAACTTCACACTGCCATTATTGGACTCCTGAATGAACCTCACACTGCCATTATTGGACTCCTGAATGAACCTCACACTGCCATTATTGGACTCCTGAATGATCCTCACACTGCCATTACTGGAATCCTGAATGAACCTCACACTGCCATTATTGGACTCTTGAATGAACCCCACACTGCCATTATTGGACTCCTGAATGATCCTCACACTGCCATTATTGGACTCCTGAATGAACTTCACACTGCCATTATTGGACTCCTGAATGAACCTCACACTGCCATTATTGGACTCCTGAATGATCCTCACACTGCCATTATTGGACTCCTGAATGATCCTCACACTGCCATTATTGGACTCCTGAATGAACCCCACACTGCCATTATTGGACTCCTGAATGATCCTCACACTGCCATTATTGGACTCCTGAATGAACTTCACACTGCCATTATTGGACTCCTGAATGAACCTCACACTGCCATTACTGGACTCCTGAATGATCCTCACACTGCCATTATTGGACTCCTGAATGATCCTCACACTGCCATTATTGGACTCCTGAATGAACTTCACACTGCCATTATTGGACTCCTGAATGAACCTCACACTGCCATTATTGGACTCCTGAATGAACCTCACACTGCCATTATTGGACTCCTGAATGATCCTCACACTGCCATTACTGGAATCCTGAATGAACCTCACACTGCCATTATTGGACTCCTGAATGAACCCCACACTGCCATTATTGGACTCCTGAATGATCCTCACACTGCCATTATTGGACTCCTGAATGAACTTCACACTGCCATTATTGGACTCCTGAATGAACCTCACACTGCCATTATTGGACTCCTGAATGATCCTCACACTGCCATTATTGGACTCCTGAATGATCCTCACACTGCCATTATTGGACTCCTGAATGAACTTCACACTGCCATTATTGGACTCCTGAATGAACCTCACACTGCCATTATTGGACTCCTGAATGATCCTCACACTGCCATTATTGGACTCCTGAATGATCCTCACACTGCCATTATTGGACTCCTGAATGATCCTCACACTAGTAAAATAACATTCCCTTTGCTCTGTTCTAACTGATGTCTCTCTGTAACTCTGCACTCAGTTTTGTATCTTTCTTGCTATACTATGTATGGGGTGACTGACTGACTGCAAAATTAAATTTCTCAATGTATCTTGGCATATGTGAGGACAATCTACCATGTTCAACCTAATTAACAACCTAATTGAAATATGGTTTTCTTTATATCCTATAACATTGTATAAAATCTTTTAACTTGCATTTCTGGACAAGTTTCCATGGGGTATAAATAAATCCCTTGGTTGTGATATCTAAAAGTGCAAAGCACCACTGACTTGTACTTTCTGAAATGTGATAACACTAGAGTCAAAGGAACCAGATTTTGGAATACGAGTACAAACTTGTAACTGCTACTACATTTCATATTTAGTGCAAGTAACCCAGAACAAATGACTACTCCACACATCTCAGGAATGATAATTCTGTCTGATTGATAAAGCGGAAATGCCTCCAAGTGCTCCCTTCACACCACACAGATCCGCCCGCATTGTTTCAGCTAATATAACATTAACTGTAGCATTGAAGTCCATGGATTACTTGTAAGAGGGATTGAGTTCATTTGCTGCAAAACACAAAATTCCAGACACTGTGCCCATTTCTGGTCATCGCACGAAAGGAAGGAGGCAGAGGTGAAGAGGTTTGCTAGAATGATTTCAGGGATTAGAGGCTTCAGTTAAGTAAGAGATTACAGAGTCTGGAATTGTTCTTCTCAGTGCAGTGAAAATAAAATGAAGATACAGCTATTCAAAATTATGAAAGATTTTAAAAATTTTAATCGCTGTCTAAGATTTATTAATCAGAGAAGAAAATAAACAAACCTGGCAAAGGAACCAGGTGATGAGTTGGATTTCCTTTATTATGCTCAGTGAAATAAGTGGGATTCACTACCTAAAGAGATGATGGAACCATGTGCTAATCTTAACTTTAAAATAGATTAACATGAAAGAAAAAACGATTCAGGGCTGAGGGGAAAGAACTCAGGAGTGCCATTCACTTAATAGTTTCTTCAGAGCCAACACTGACACACAATGGGCCAAACGTAACAATCATTCACATCCCAATACACACAGAAGTGCAGCATCTTACTTGAGTTAATCCAGATGCTTTCAGCAGTTCCTGGGGAGAGCGGCTATCAAAGTAGAAGAGGTTGGGGGGTCGTGCTGCCAGGATGCGCGAGTAGACTTTGTTTCGGACCTGCACCCAAAAAATGAGAATATCAGATAAGGATCTGAAATGATCCTGGTAAGGAATGTGATCGCAATGCTTTCATTTGCATGTGATTATCTAAACAAACACATTTGTAACATGATCTATGAGAGCATAAATGTACAAGGTCATTGGATGTGCTTTACCTTCTTGTTATATTTTGCAAGGTTCATCTACCACTGAAATTATTGCAGTTGCTAAAATCGTTTTTCTCTGCCATAACCTTTGTAACAATGACTATAGTTCAAAAGAAATTTCATTTTTGCACATCCTGAGGTCACAAGAGACACTTTCAAAGAGAACATTTTATTTGATTCAATTCTAAAGTGTCCTTGATTTGGCTGATGTCAGAAAGTTGCAGTAGTATACTGTACATGTCCCACAGTATTCACACACAGCACTGTCCTCAGCTGCAAATATTTTATTACTTTCCAGACTGTCAGTGAGTTTCTTTTGGCGTTGCTACGATTACCATCACTCAGACCAGGCAGCATTAAGAACAGAACATTTTTCAAGTCAGCGAATCATTTTCAAGTTAAAATCCAATTCCATTTGGTACAATGTATCACGGTCATAAAGGTACATCCACACTATACTACACTCCCCAACACATTATCTAAACTGTTGTCGGTCCTTAGAATCACATCCATTGTGGGAAATAGACGGCAATATTTGGATCAACTTTAATGTCATCCTGCCAAAGTCCATTATTCAAACCAAAGAGAATGCTACTGAAAGAAAAAGAGAGACAATTTTGAAGCAGGAACTCTCAATGTTCATTGCTTTGGTCAGCCATGGTAACACGCTCACTGAAATGGGATCTTGTGGGTTTATTGCTCAAACTCAAGACACCAGACAAAAGGTCAGCTGAGACTTTGGTGTGTTAATAGGGGAATACTATCATGAGGCAACGAATGAACAACACATTAAACTCCTCTCTCTGCTCTGTTCACATGGAAATGTATCAGTGATGTTTGGATGTAGAGTCAGGGCCACATTCAAGCTTCAATAGTCATTACAGAAGCAGATATTTTTGATTCTGAGACAGAAAATTTTTAGAAATATTTAGTAGATTAGGCAGCATTTGTGGAAAGAGAAACAGACTTAGGATTTCAGGTGAGAGATCCTACATTTAAACTGACAAAGAGTCTTTGACCCAAAACACCAACTCTGATTCTCTTTCGACAGATGCTGCCTGGTCTGCTGAGTATTGAACGTTTTCTATCTTTGTTTCAGATTTCTAGCATCTCCAGTTTTTCAATGATACTCAGCAGCTTTTATACTGGCAGCTGATATTGTAAGGTCTCACTGTGTACAAATTGGATGCTGCCTTCCTTTATGTAACATCTGAAAAAGAGAGCATTTCTGTACTCTTATCTCAGGAGAAGGCAAGATGTTAATGTATGTCGTTTAATTTCCAGTTCCACGCAGGAATAGCTGACACACCGATATCCTTGGTAATGGCAAATTTGTATCAAATCAGTTTAAGGGATGACTAGCTACTACTTTCTCAGGGTGACAATAAATAATCTTCCAGATGTAAAATTATATTCCAAAAATTAAAGTTTAAAAAGGCTCCAACCCACATCCCAAATGAATATAGAAATGACACTGCTTAAAAACCAGGCAAATGCAAAACCTTTTTTTTAAAGTTGACGAAGTAGTTTGATTGATCGATGAAGAAGAACTCTAAAGCAGATCTCCTGAGGTTATAACGCCTGAGATGCACTTCTCGGAGTTGGGAGAGGGGACGCTTGAAATCATGCCCAATACCTGAAAGAGAAACACCACACTTTAGTTTGTCTTCTTTCCTTTCCCTCCCTCTGGATGGTCATGACTGTCTCCAAAATACCATAACTCTACCACTGAGGACAGTAACAGCAGATGAATTGGAGCAGCACTATCTGCAGGTTTCCCTCCAGTTTGCATGTCATTGTGATTTGGAATTCTATTGCCATTCCTTCATCATTATTTGGTCAAAATACTGAAATATCCCTTCCAAGAGCTTTGTGGGTAGACATTCAACAGAAGGTCAGCAGCATTACAGAATGTATCGCCACCTTCTCAAGGGCAACACAGCTCACACCATCATACAGCTTAGCTTTCCTCCAACAACTCTATCCATATTTTCCTCTTGGGGAAAGTGGCCAGCATATTAAAAGACTCATCCCACCCTGGTCACACTCCCTTCTCCACCCTTCCATCAGACAAAAGACACAGGAGCTTGAAGAAAATTTCTTTCCTACTGCTAAAAGATTGTTAAATAGCTCTCTCACTGGAAAAAATATGATGCCTTTGCACAGTTTCTGATGGACTTTTCTCTGGACCTTGCACCATTTGAATTACTGAATCACTTTTCCCCACACTGTTGTTCACTTATTTATTTGTTTGTCAATATTGCACTATTGTATGAATTGACTTGCCTGAACAGCACAAAAAAAAACTTTCTACTGTATTTCAGTACATATGACAACAAACAATTCAGTTCAAATGAGGGATGCATATTAAATGCTGGCCTTGCCACCCAAGCCCAAATCTCCCCCCCCCTCCCCCCAAATAGAATGTAAGGTGCCACCATTAGTTTTGTGTGCATTTAGTCTATGTTATTAAGTACAATTTATTTTATCCTTGGTGGATGGTCAATTAACTAACACTGGACACTCTCTCAGGAAGATGCAAACATTTCAAAGGCTTCACATGAATTGCCAGAGGGTAGTTTTTCCTGCTATTATTTCACCTACCAGCTTTTATATATAGCCTTATGAGATTTCGGAGTTGCTAAATTTCCGATCTTTAGAGCATTACTATTACTGAGTAGACCACATACTCTGAATTTCCTACCTTGACCTCTTTCATACAAATGTTCACGATCAACTTTATGGTCATCTGCAAACTGATCTGAAATGGCTTTTTTAAATTAATGATACTGTGATGCACTTTGAGATACTTTATCACAACTTAAAGGGCCATATTAATTAAGGCATATTATTAAGACAGATCTCATGAAAAATGTAACTCTTCAGCCAAACCAAATGCATTAAGCAGCATTCACAAGTTTTGCATCATAAATGGTTCCAAAAAAGTCGAGATTTTAAACCCCACTAAAACAAATGATTTTGTAAATTAAGTTCTGTAGTTAATAATTTTCCAAAAAGATAACATTCGTGCTGAAGGAAGCAAAATTCTGGAACACAGACATCTCCAATAATATCCTAATGTTTAGAACCTCTGAGTTGTTGATACAAGTCTGAGAATTTTGGAATTGGTACTCCAAATTAGAAAATTTTGGGATAAAGAGAGAAAAAGAGATCTACATGCTAACATCAACCTTACTGAAGTTTTATTCAGAAGCATGACTCTTTCAATCATGTTTTGAAATGCTAGGCTGGACAGTGCATTTGGATTTCTGGAAATGGGAACTATCAAAGGAGGAATTAATTACGTATTTAAAGATCAAACTGGCACCAGAAGAGTTTAAAGAATCTCACCCTCTTCCGTCTCTTCTTTCTCCGAGCTGCCATCGTAGAAGTAAATATGTTGTGTGGTGACCTCAAGACGGCCAGGGACCAGTGCAACAACTGTGATCAGCTCACACTCCTCAGAAATCACTAATTTCTCCTTCTGACTGGGCTCTTCAGGATCAACCCTACAAAAAAATATAATTAACAGTTGAACAAGGGCTGCTATATCAGTCCAGTAATATCAGTCCACTATAGCAGTAATATGTCTACCTAATTCTGAAGCTGATGTTAAATGCTTGGAACTATGCTACTGAGACCATGCTAGCCATCGATTGCATTTTGATCATTTATTGGATGCTAAGAAACAAGCACATCTGTAGTTAAAACATGAGAGTGAACTCTAATCCTACACACCAAAAGTTTCTGCTGTGACAAGAATGCCTTGAATGACAGATATTCAAAGACCCAGCAATTTTTTGTCAATATTCAAAAGGAAAAGATTCAGGGCACAAACATATTACAAAGTCAGAAAAAATGTCAATATGCTGAAAATGTAATGCGAATTTTGAAGGTAAAACAGAAAGGATCCAGGAAGTGGAGATCATGAGCAATAAAGGTTATTTTCTACTGAGGTAGGAAGATAGCAGTAAGAGCAAGACTTAGTATTAGTCTCAAAGTCTAGTTTTCCTTCAAACGCATCCAGGTTCCATAGCCACCAAGCCCAGCATATCCTTTATAAGGTGTGCAGCCCAAAGAGGCTCACAATCTAACTGAGGCTCCATGTATCTCTTTCAGATCTCCTATAATCAGTTTTTCTGATTATTTTCAGTCCCTGTCCTTGATATTTTAATAATAAAGTGAAGTCTGCAGTGTTCTCGGGTGTTGATTAAAGTCATCATTCTCAGGATGTGGTTATCTCTGGTAAGGCACATTTTTTTGGTGTGTTTGCATGATTAAATGGTGCTGTGAAGCAGCCTGATACATTGAGCGCTTTGCAAGTGCAGCTGCAGTCAACAGTTTGTCGTACGAGTGGACTTTTGGTTAGACCAGTAAGAAACAACATGAATAATCATTTGGGTGTTTAATGATAATCTGGTACAAAATGGTCACATTAGCTGTGCTATTTTTTTCTGGATTTTTATAACCAAGTTCAAAGTTAGAAACTATTGACAACTAAGGTACAGTTTGGCTGATTTCTGGCATTGGTCAAAAACTGAAGTTGATGGCCTATTGTTGCAACCTTTATAAAATTGCCTAAGTATCAAATTTGAGAATGTGGCGCTTTCAGGAGCTGAAGGAAATCACTGCTGCCACACCGAAGGTTATTAACGACTGTTTTAATTCAAATTCAGCACTCCCCTTTAAGGGCAGCATGAGCTCAGTCACCTGGTGCATTGTGATAGCATAATCGCCGCCCAGGGTGTGCGCTGGAAGGGATGCTGGAGTTAGAGAGAAATCTCTGATGATGCCATTTCCCTATGGCTGCCCCGCCACGTGGTGATACAAGCGGGGCTGGTTTGCCATGAGGATGTGCGCCACCACAAGAAACCCATTTGAGATATTCTGTCCATTGAGTGTCAGAAAATACAAACTTCCCTGATGCAAACAGTTTCAGGCAGTTAAAATTGAAGTTCTGTTATCTGTTTAAGGTAACACTGAAGAAAAATAAAACAATTGGTCTGCATGAAGAATTGGATCAGATGACTTGAATTACATGCAAAAATTACGAAGTAGATTCACAGCTTAATCCAACGGAATAAAAATTTTTTTTAACCCTTTTTCACCATGTTATTGCACCTGTATTGTATTGTGCTTTTGAACTGAATTTCCAATTGGCTCAACCCCTCCCCCCCCCACCCGCTGTAAAATGTTACCTAACTTTGCCCAAGAAGGTCAATAGCGTTGCCACCAGCCAATCCTTGAATAAAGATCCATATCACAGATCATTTGATGTAACCAAGCAAAGTGCAGGCTATGGCTTGAGCAATTCCTGCTCTTTCCAAGCAATGGTGGTGTCATTGAGATCAAGATTCAATTTATTATTATGTACACAAGAAAAATATTTTTTTTTCTTTGCCCCGCAAAGGCAAACAAAGAGTTTTCAAGTATTCCAGCCCTTCATCAAGGTATGAGCAAAATGCAGGCAGGTGCCAGAATAAATTGGTGGGGAAAAGGGTAGGGGGAGGAGCTCAAGTCCACATGCAAGTGTTGAGAGGTAGATAAGAGTGTGAAGGCACAACAGAAAAATAACTGAGAAGTGATGGGGAAGGGGATAGCTAAATGGAGAGGGAAAAGTAGAGAGCTGGAGGAAAGGAGACAGAGATATGGGGAAGAGAGGGAGACAGATGATGTAGAGAAGGATACACAGGAACGGCACAGTTGGCATAACAATTAATGCCATGCCTTTACAGCACCAACGATTGGGACCAGAGTTTGAATCCTGCACTCTCTGTAAGGAGTTTATACATTCTCCGAAATCAATCAATGACCCCCATATATTCACAAGTGAAGTGTTCCTTCACTTGGAAGGAATGTTTGGGGCCATGAATGGGGATGATGAAGGAGGTGTAGGCACAGGTGTAGCACTTCCTGCAGTCACAGTGGTAGATACCAAGGGGGCGATTGATGGGAATGAAGTGGATGAGGAAGTGATCCTTAAAGAAGGTGGAGAGGAGAGGAGAAGATGTGTCTGGTAGTGGGATCTCATTGTAAGTGATGGAAATGACAGAGGATAATATATTTGATGTGGAGGCTGGTGGGGTAGTAGGTGAAGACAAGGGAAATCCTGTCTTTGTTGTGTCTAGAGGCAGAGGGCACCAAGAAAATGGAGGAGAGGCAGGTAATGACTGAGTTAATGGTGGTAGAGGGGAATCCATATGATTTGAAGGAGGAAGAGATTTTGGATGATCTCACAAGGAAGACCTCATCCTGGGAGGAGATGTGATGGAGACAGAGGAATTGAGAGAAAGGAATAGAATTCTTTCAGAGGTGTAGTCAAGGTAATTGTGGGAGTTAGTGGGTTTATAGAAAATGTCTGCAAAAAGTTTGTCTCCCAAGTTGGAGACAGAGATGTCGAGAAAGAAGAGATTGCCTCCAGAGATGGACCAAGTTAATTTGAGGTCAGGGTGAAAGTTAGCAGCAACATTGTCAAAGTTTATGAGCTCATCATTAATAAATGAGGCAGCACCAAATTAGTCATCGATGAAGTGGAGGAAGAGTTGAGGAGCCTTGCCTGTGTAGACTTGTAGCATGGATTGCTCCACATAGCCAACAAAATGCAGGAATAGCTGGGACTCATGCGTGTATCCATGGCTACCCCTTCAACTTGAAGAAAATCGGATGAATCAATGCAGAAGTTATGATAGTGAGAAGTTCTGCCAGGCAGAAGAGGGTGATGGTGGAGGGGGGACTGTTTGGGTCTGTTGTTGAGAAAGAAACAAAGAGACCATCCATATGGAGGATAGAGGTGCATAGAAATTGGATGCTCATAGTGAAAATGAAGTGGTCAAGTTCAGGGAATTGGAAGTTGTTGAAGTGACAAAGGGCATGTGAGGTACCGTGGATGTAGGTATGGAGACTGGACTAGAGTGGCAAAAAATAGAGTTGCGGTACGATGATAGCAGGACTGTGAAGCAGGATCACACAAAAACAATTGGTCTTCAGGGACCATTGGGTTTTTGGATCTTGAGTAAGAGGTCGAACTAGCATTGCGGGGTTGTGAAACAATGAAATTGGAGGCTGTGGGATGGAGATGAAATGATGTGGTTAGAAATGGTATGTGAGACGGTGGCTTAATGTTTTTTTTTGTGGGGTTATGTTGAATGGGTAAATAAGAGAAGGTGTCTGAGAACTGTCGCCTGGCTTTGAAAAGGTCAGTGTGCCAGACCACAACTGCACCACCCTTTTCATGGGTTTGATAGTGAGATTTGGATGAGTGAGAAGAGGAGGGAAGAGCATTCTGAGGGGGTGAGATTGAATTAAAGCTCAGTTTGATGATGGAGGATGAAAACCTAGGCTACTGAACTCCTGCTTTGCCAAAAACAAATCTGATCAATTTTTCAATGCTGTTTGTGGTCTCTCATCATGTGCAAAATGGCTGCTGAATTACATTATTGCCTTTAAGCACTTTGGAAATTTCGAGATTAAAAAAAATGCATCACATAAACATACAGCACGGTTATAGGCCTTTTCAGCCGATGAGCCAGTGCTGCTCAATTACACTCAATTAACCAACAACCATTGGTATGTTTTAAAGGGTGTAAGGAAACCAGAACACCCAGAGGAAACTCACACAGACACAGGGAGAATGTGCAAACTTCTTACAGTCAGCACTAGGTTTGAATTCCAGTCCCAATTGCTGGCACTGTAACAGTTTTGCACTAGAATGTCATCAATATGCTCCTCAAAGTTTGATCCTTTTTGTCTTATGACCCTGAGATCTTAGTGCTTACCAGGTTACCAATTTACAGTAAAGGAGGCCATTCAACCAATTTAATCCATGTTGGCACTCAATGGAGCAATCCCACTAGACTGATTCTCTCTCTATCCTTACTTTCAATACCAATTTATTCTCTTTCACACATGTTCAGCAATCCCCCTATAATTGTTTGATTCTTTTGACAAGAATTAACTTACAGTAACCAATTAACTCACCAGCACATCTTTGAGTTATAGAGGTATACAGCATGAAAATAGGCCCTTCTGACCAACTTGTCCAAGTTTCCCATCTAAGTTTGTTCCATTTGCCTGTGCTGAGACGGTATCCTTCTAACCTTTTCCTATCCATCTACCTGTCCAAATGAATTTTAAACATTGTAGATGTTTGCACCGCCACCACTTCCCCTGGCTGCTCATTCCCACATATACACCACCCTCTGTGTGAAAGAATAACCCCTTTAAATCTCCCATCCCCCCGTCCATTTCATACCTATGCCCTCTAGTTTTAATCTTTCCTACCTAAGGGAAAAGATTGACTTATTTGAGCCTCTCATTATTTTGTATTTCTCTGTGATGTTACCCCTCAGGCTCCTACTCTCCAGCCTCTCCTTGTACCTCAACTCTCTTGGGAATTGGGAAAAAAAACGCGGCACCCAAAGAAAGTGGTCCTAGAGAGAAGATGCAAACTTACGCAGCCAGCACCAAAAATCAGGATTCAATACATGGACCAGTGACTACTAAATTTTTAAACATAACCAATTTTTGACCTTAATAAAATCTTTATTTCAATTTGCTATTTCAGATTCAAGGACTCATCCACAAAACTCAATGAATATGCCACAGCTCACAGTGACTTCATCAAGATCTGCATGGATGAGTGTGTCCCCACGTGCATACACCGTGAGTACCTCAACAGAAGCTGTAGACCAGTGGTTTTCAAACTTCCCCAATAAAATCCACATTTCGATGTGAGGGTAGTAGGGGACTAAACAAAAGCATTACTGTATATGGTGTTTGTGTCTCTTTTTATTTTTCTTTGGATAGCCACTTTAGTTTTTACCTTTGTCCTTGTTGTTGTCCTTGTTTCCTATTAGTGAAATATGTTATGCTAGTCTGTGTATGTGTTTCACTTTTTTATTTTAGAGTGGTTAGTTATTTTAGTTTTGTCTTCATCCCTCAGGATCTGGCATGGTTCAAATGGTCGGGGGTGAATGGCTGATGATGAGAGGCTGGATGAGGTTGGGTCTCAGGGCAACGGAGGTACAAAAAAATATTACTATGATAACCCCTGGGGTAATGGCTAAAAGTATAAGGTTTGCAAGTTTCAATGTTAACAGTCTGAATGGAACGACTAAGAGAAAAAGTCTTGGCACACATTAAGAAAATGGGAGTGGACCTGACCTTCCTCCAGGAAATTCATTTAACAGAACTAAAACATAGAAAGTTAAAAAGAGGATGGGTGAGCCAGGTATTGGCCTCCTCATTGGGTTCGAAAGCAAGGGGGTGGTGGAAATTTTGAGTGAAAAAAGTGTTCCAGTGAAAGTGCAGGATGTGATGGCAGATAAAACAGGTAGATTTATAAAGGTGCACTGTCAAATATACTCAGAGTCCTGGACCCTAATGTATCTGTATACCCCCAATATGGATGATGAAAAAATTATGCAGGATACTTTCCTGAGATTGGCAGAAGCAAAAGAGAATAATCTAATTTGGGAAGACATTAATTTTTATCTTGACCCTGTTTTGGACAAGTCAACAAAAAGAATAGTGAAAACAAAGGCAGCACACACCGCTATAAGGTGGTTTGAAGGAGCTGAATCTGATAGATTTGTGGAGATGGAAACATCCAAGGGAGAGGGATTATTCCTTCTACTCAAGACAGCATGACTCCGACTCTAGAACAGATTTCTTTCCTGACTTCCGTCCATATAGAGGGTAGGATCATGGAGGCTGAGTACAGGTGAGACTTTTCTTGGATCATTTGCCTTTAGTAGTCAAGATTGAGATGTCGGATAAGCAAGAGACGATATACAGGTGGCGTCTTAATGCACTGCTGCTAAAGAAACCAGTTTTGCATTTTTATAAAAATGCAGACAGATCTGTTTTATGAGGTCAACTGTACCTCCACTCCAGATAAATTCCTTTTATGGGACACCCTCAAAGTGTATTTGAGGGGTCAAATAATTGGATATACCAAAGCAATAAAGAAAGAATATGAGAGGGAGATGGGCAAGTTGGAACAAGAAATCACTCATCTAGACAGGACTTTAAAAAATTGGGCTCAGACGTCCAATAAAGGGTTTTAACAAATAAGTATAATATGCTTCAAACATGTAGCATTGAAAAGGCCACATTAAGGTCTAAGCAAAAATACTATAAATTGGGAGAAAGAGCCCATAAGGTCCTGGCATGGCAGTTGAGAACAGAGAAGGTCTCAAGAACGATCAATGTGATACAAATGGGGGATGGCAGGATCTCTTTCAGACCAAAGAAAATTAATTACACCTGAAAATTTTATGAAGGTTTATATAAATAAGAATTGGAAGGGAGGTCGGAAAGAATTGGCGAGTTCCTGTCTAAGATAGAGTTGCCAAATGGATCCAGAAGGGCAGGTAGGTTTAAATTGTCCCTTTGTAGAAGAAGAAACAGTGAACGCATTGAATTCTCTGCTAACTAACAAGTGTCCAGGGGAGGATAGGTTTCCACATGAATACTACAAGGAATTCAAAAATCTGTTGATACCTCTTAATATGGAGGTGATAGATCAGGCAATGGAAACTCATAGATCCCCAGAATCCTTTTAGACAGCCATCATTAGGACAATTTTGAAAAAAGATAAGGACCCGTTAAAGCTGTCCTCTTATAGACCTATTTCGTTGTTAAATACGGACTATAAGATAATAGCCAAAGTCCTAGCAAATAGATTGGTGAAACATTTGCCAGAACTAATCAATAAAGATCAAGTGGGCTTTGTACAAAAAAGGCAGGCGGCGGACAATGTGAGCAGACTTCTGGTGCAAACCAGATATGAGAGGGGTCTTGCAGTGGTTCTTGATGCAGAAAAGACATTTGATAGATTAGAGTGGGATTTTTTTTATTTAAGGTTCTGGAGAAAATAGGGTTAGGGCCAACTTTTATTAATTGGCAAGGGCACTATATCATGCGGCCAAGGCAAAGGTTGAGACAAAAAGGCAAATTTCTTCAGCCTTCCTACTAACAAGATTAAGCAGGCAGGGATGCCCACCATCTTTAGCTCTATTCATACTACTATGGAGCCATTGGCTGTGGCCATTCACCAGGATCCAGACATTAAGGGGTTCTAAGTAGACCAGGAAGAACACAAGATCAGTTTATTTGCTGATGATGCTGTGATATTTTTTACAGACCCAGTAAACTTGCTGCCCAAACTGTGGTCTACTCTGGAGGACTATGGGGAGGTCACTAGGTACAAAATTAATTGAGACAAGAGTGAGATCATGCCATTTACGGGAGGGGATTATAGCCAATGCCAAAAAAATGTTACCTAAAATGGCTGCAAAATTGGATCAAGTACCTAGGAGTCAAAATAGATAATAATCTAAATAATTTGTACAAATTAAATTATATCCCCTTGCTGAAAAAACTTGAGGAGGACCTAAACAGATGGATGTCCCTGCCCATAACACTGGTGGGCAGGGTCAATTGTGTAAAAATGAATGTGCTGCCAAGTCTCCAGTATCTTTTTCAGACCTTGCCTGTGGCATTGCCCAGGGTTTTTCTTTTCCAAGCCCTGCTCTCACGACCAAGGTCATTATTATGGAATGGAAAGGAAGCCAGAGTTTCTATGGAGAAATTGACCTGGGATTATAGTCTGGGCAGATTGATGATGCCGGACTTCAAAAAATATTATTGGGCATCCCAGTCGAGGTACATCTCCTCAATATTGGTGGGGGTGGGGGGGGGGGGGGGGAAGAGAGGTACCATTCTGGATAGGGTAGCAGAGAATTTTATTTACAAATGGGATGCCAAATTGCTATCTGGAAAAACAGACAGCTCTATATTAAAGCAAATTATTCGGATTTGGAGTGACATTAATATTTAGGAATAAAACTGGGGCTGTCCCCAAAAACACCCCTGATTCCAAACCGGTTAATACCTCAATCCAGCCAGGAAAAGTCAAGGAAAAATCAGCCCAATCTCTAGCTGCTGGGCCGGGCTAGAGCCATAACTCCTCAATAGGAGCTTTTCCCATGTTGTGAATGCTTTAAAGTTTTAAATGTTCATTTTTGATTGTTTCTGTGTTAAGTGTTTGATGTTGAGGGGGTGGGGCTGGGGGAGGCAGAGAGGGGAAAGGGTATTAGGTTTGGACTTGATAGAAAATTTGCATGGTTTGGATAAGGATAAGTTGTAATTGACACAGATTTGTAAATACTGTTGAGGACAAAGTTGTCAACTGTTGAGTTCAAATCTGGAAAACTATAAATAAAATATTCAAAAAAGGTCTGCTTAGAATACTTATTTCAAACTTGATTGGCAGCTGGGGTCAGATTATCAGAACCAACCTTTTTTTCCCTTTACTTTTTAGTTTTCTTCTTGTACTACCCAATATATGTATAAATTGGAATATCAGTCCATGTATTATGATTTCTATATATACCAATCTAAATGTATAACATTTAATTTATATGGACTTTCAATGTATTTATTTCATGATAAAACTCAATAAAAATAATTAAAAAAAATAAGTATATCCAAATTCAAAGTATTGTGCAGCTCAATCTTGTGTTTATGGCCTTCTGAGTACTTTGAGCTGTGTCAAGTATTTTGTTCAATTTGCACAGTGGCTCTGTTCACTTGGGCAGATAGAGTTATTGCATTTTACAGAAGGTAAACAGGGACTTCTGCCCAATTCGTCTTTGCCACCTCAGTTGGAATTGGATACTGGATCTACTTTCCGCATTCTGGATAATCCTTGTTTCACTGACGACACACTTACTGATTATGAAGGAAAACCAGGTCTTCATCTCCAAGCTGATCATCCTCCAGCTCTCTCACTTTTGCTTCCTTTGCTACAGAAAGTGGCAGAGAATCTGTTGGGACTCTTTCCTGATCACTACCTATGAAAAACCAAAAACACAAAGTTAAATTTAGGATCCACACTTCGAGAATCCAGAACAGTACAGCACCATACAGGCCCTTTGGCCCACAATGTTGTGCTCACTGATATAAACCTACAAATCTACTCCACACCAATCTCACCATTGATAACCCCCTATTTTTCTTACATCCATGTCCCTATATTGTACCAGCCTCCCCTACAACCCCCGGCAATGCATTCAAGGCACCCACCACTATAAAGACTTACTTCTGACATCTGCCATACACTTTCCTCCACTCACCTTAAACAATATCCTCTGGTATTGGCCATTGCCACCCTGGAAAAAAGGTGTTGGCTGTCCACCCTGTCTATGCCCCTCAGTCTTATACACCTTGCAAATGTTTATCAGATGCAACATTTAAATTTTGTATTAGTTAAGTATGTGGGTTTTTTGGATTTGATTTGTGTTTGCTTTCCTTCTTTCGGAGCACATGGCATGAAAGGTCATTGTAGCAGTTTGATTCATTGCAGACCTTGATAAAGTATTACAGTGGACAACATTGAATCAGTCATTTGTTTGATGAGTTAACTATTGGACCAGACCAGCTGAGGTCAACAGGCTTTCTTTCTTAAAATACTTCATTCTTTTTGTCCAGCAGGCAGCTTATTGCTTCTGAGATTGTAAAGCTGAAGCAAATGTGAAACATAAACTTGTGAGTTGAAGCTCAGTTCAGTAAAAATGGTTGGTTTGTTTCCCCATGATTATAGATATTATAGCTAAAAAGTATTTCAGAGCAGTTGGTGGGATGTCCTTAAAAGATGCAAAATTAAAAATGTTTTAAAAAAAGTATATTCTTTGCCAATAGTCTAAAAATTAAAAAAAAGTTTTGATTACCAAGATTATCTCGCAAGGCACTGGCATCCAAATGTTTGTCGAAGTTGTAGTTTGGAACCAATTTGAGCCTCATCCTTGAGTAAGTTTCCACACTTGATAGTTTCCATTTTATTTCATCAGGATTGCTAGAGTAATAAGAATATTTGTGATTCATGCTGGTTAAGTGTTAAAAATCACAACATAGGCGTTAAGTAGTCATACAATATGTACTGGGCTCTTTGACTCATCACATTCATGCCACTCTTTTTGCCAATCTAAAATAATCTCATTTGCATGCATTAGGTTTGGTTCTTTCTATGCCTTGGCTTGTTAACTGTGTGTCTCAGTGCCTCTTAAATGTACTAATTGTGGTAAACCACTGTATGTATGTCATCCCTTAGCTGACTGTACCTGTGGCTCCTCCTACAGACTCCTGAATAAAAGTGACTGTCCCACAGCCTCCTCCCCAGTTCAGGACAGTCGACCAGCATAGAAGTGCCTCCATTCTATTGCTAATAAAAGCTTATCATTTTTACATAACTTCTAGCCTTTTAGAGTTATTGATGGTGCATCACTAATGTAACCTGATTCTATCACCAACCCCGGTGGCATGCTCCGGGTATCAATCACTCTCTGTGTAAAAAAAAACTTTACCTCTGAGATATCCCTCAAAACTCTTAATTTTTTGATACACCTACCATGGGAAATAAATTTTGACCATCTGCTTACGTATGCCTCTCATGACTTTATTTACTTCTGTTAGGTGACCTCTCCATTTCCTTTGTCCCAGAGCAACCAAGCCCAGATAAGCAGGAAGTTAAATGTATTGATTCAATGGCAAATTCTTTGAATGGTGCTTTCACCATACTGTAATATTGAACTCATCTGAGGCACAGTTATTAATGTCTTGGGAACAGAATCAGAACGTTGGGTGTTGAAACCCCATTAACTTGAGCACATGATCCAAATGTATGGTGAGGTGCAGCGTAGAGAACTGTTCTGCCTAAGGTCATCACTAAAATAGTCAGACTTTCAAGAGAATTTAAAACATACCATGGCATTATTCGAAGATGAACCAGTGTTGGTCCAAAAAGCCTAAAAATCACATTGATGATTTGGAGTGATTACTGCCTGGTAATGCAACAATCCATTCAGAAGAATTTCATTGGCTTGGATGCTACATAAATACAATTTTTACTCTGAAGTAATAAAGTATTTTGAGATAATTTCGATGAAGAATTCATGCCAAGACAACAGTTTCACTCCCAAGTCACTGACAATATGAACATCCTCTCTACTCTTCACAAACAACATACATCAGGTTCAACCTTCTCTTACAGCTAATTTTCCACTTCTCATCACTGATATCCCTATTTTAAATTTGCAGTTTCGTGGTTTGTACCTTTACTATTACCACTAATAAACAATGTTATTAGTGACAGTGTTCTTGTCCTGTGTTATTAATGATGTTGAAATGGCGCCCCAGTTCAACAGGATTGGAGTTCAGACTGCTGAAGTACTATTGAATTTGGAAAACCTGGGCAGCTGGTCCATTAAAACTGGAAAAGTTTTGTTCCCAAAAGATGTAGTCAGTTGTCCAGTAAACTTGTCATCCAAACATGTTAAAAAATCTATCTGGAACTTAAAAGCTGGAACTTGGAAAAGTCAGTCTGAAATTATATTGTTGAAAAAACTCTGTCTTCAGGTTTTTGTAAATTAGATCTGAATTCTCATGTTTTCACACTTAAGAACAACTGCTTACCGTTCTGCCCAGGCTCCACGTGGGCAGGTGAGCAGACGCCTCAATGAGCTCCACTGGCGAAGCACTGCTCTGTGATGACTGTTAATCTGCTTGAGTGTGTTGCTATATCGAGCATTTTCACTCCTCACACGCTTCAAAAAGGGCTCCAGCATTAACTCCTAGGACAGAGAAGTAAGTGTAAACTGTCTTTGGAGAGTGTTTTCTTCCATAATCACAAGTCATTTAACAATGGGAATAACAACTTGGCCCAACAGATTTCATTCATCCTTCAAATATTAACCACAGTTGGTTCATTCTTCAGCCAATATCGATTGCATCGTCAGGGTTCCCATTCAATATTTGGTGAAAGATCCATGAATTGATTAATCACTGAGTCTTGAAGAACTCATTGACTCAAATGAGAAATGATTTTGGAGATGATTACTGGTGGAGGTATAGAACTTCCCCCTTTTGGGATTAAGATGGAAACATGCACGCCAGGTCCTTCACTTCTCTCTTCCATTACATTTTAAATTGCAATCCATAAAACAGAATATAATTAAATTCACTGGAAAAAAATATGTTGCCTGTTCTTAAATACCATGAGAGAAATTTATTTTGTGCTTGAGTCAGGTTTTTAAGTTGATCTATTTATTAATTTAATCTTCCCACTGGCTCAGCATCCACCCCTGAAATATTTTGAACTCTGTAACAGCTCACTGACCTTCCAGTTTCCATTCACTGGTGCCAAGAGAGGAAAACAGTTTGGTCACAAGTTCAACAGCACAGCCAAGTTTTTTAATTGTACACATCTTTCCTTGAATGTATTATTTCTTCAAAAATATTTAGTCTCCATTTTCCATTATTGGAGCTTTACCATCACAATTTCACTCTCTGCCACCATTTATCTACTTGATATGCAAAATCTTGGCCACTTTTACCCATATTTCAAGAACTAATAGCAAGAGACACAAAACCACTGAACAAAAATTAAATTGGTTGCCAAAAAAAATGCACTAATACGCTAATAAACTGCTAGTTTATGTTATTATATTTAGCAAATACTTTGGCAAATACTAGAGCGCATCGGATGTCCCCCAAAGTTCCTCAACATGATTATCCAACTGCACGAAAACCAACAAGGTCGGGTCAGATACAGCAATGAGCTCTCTGAACCCTTCTCCATTAACAATGGCGTGAAGCAAGGCTGTGTTCTGGCACCAACCCTCTTTTCAATCTTCTTCAGCATGATGCTGAACCAAGCCATGAAAGACCCCAACAATGAAGACGCTGTTTACATCCGGTACCGCACGGATGGCAGTCTCTTCAATCTGAGGCGCCTGCAAGCTCACACCAAGACACAAGAGAAACTTGTCCGTGAACTACTCTTTGCAGATGATGCCGCTTTAGTTGCCCATTCAGAGCCAGCTCTTCAGCGCTTGACGTCCTGCTTTGCGGAAACTGCCAAAATGTTTGGCCTGGAAGTCAGCCTGAAGAAAACTGAGGTCCTCCATCAGCCAGCTCCCCACCATGACTACCAGCCCCCCCAAATCTCCATCGGGCACACAAAACTCAAAACGGTCAACCAGTTTACCTATCTCGGCTGCACCATTTCATCAGATGCAAGGATCGACAATGAGATAGACAACAGACTCGCCAAGGCAAATAGCGCCTTTGGAAGACTACACAAAAGAGTCTGGAAAAACAACCAACTGAAAAACCTCACAAAGATAAGCGTATACAGAGCCGTTGTCATACCCACACTCCTGTTCGGCTCCGAATCATGGGTCCTCTACCGGCACCACCTACGGCTCCTAGAACGCTTCCACCAGCGTTGTCTCCGCTCCATCCTCAACATCCATTGGAGCGCTCACACCCCTAACGTCGAGGTACTCGAGATGGCAGAGGTCGACAGCATCGAGTCCACGCTGCTGAAGATCCAGCTGCGCTGGATGGGTCACGTCTCCAGAATGGAGGACCATCGCCTTCCCAAGATCGTATTATATGGCGAGCTCTCCACTGGCCACCGTGACAGAGGTGCACCAAAGAAAAGGTACAAGGACTGCCTAAAGAAATCTCTTGGTGCCTGCCACATTGACCACCGCCAGTGAGCTGATAACGCCTCAAACCGTGCATCTTGGCGCCTCACAGTTTGGCGGGCAGCAGCCTCCTTTGAAGAAGACCGCAGAGCCCACCTCACTGACAAAAGGCAAAGGAGGAAAAACCCAACACCCAACCCCAACCAACCAATTTTCCCTTGCAACCGCTGCAATCGTGTCTGCCTGTCCCGCATCGGACTGGTCAGCCACAAACGAGCCTGCAGCTGACGTGGACTTTTTACCCCCTCCATAAATCTTCGTCCGTGAAGCCAAGCCAAAGAAAGATTTAGCTGTAAAGACAGAAATAACGGAGGCACTCAATGGAAGAGAAGACAATGGCCTATTAAGTTTGCCTTGTGCTATCCTGGGAAAGGCACGGTGAAGAGACTGATGCTGATTAATATTTGTATCATGTGCTATTAAATAATTAATAAAATCGTAGAAATGACATAAGGCGACCCACCTCAGCAGAGATCATTGAGGTTCAAAGTCATCTACTCCCCATACATATGCAATATCTATCCTGTGGACCATGCCTCCACATGTATCATATGATAATGCATTTCCTTGATGAACTATTGTTTCTTAAACTTCATTTGAGAATCTGGGCATTTCTGACAGAATTTATTCTCCAGCCCCAATTATCCTTGAGGATATATTGGTGAGTACCTTCCTAACCGTCGAGAACCTTTTGGAGATGGCATCCTCACAGTGCTGTCGGTCAGATGTTCCAGGATTTAGACCCAGCGACAACAGATCAGTGATATGTTTCTGAGTTAGTATGGCATTTGACTTCAAGGGGAACCTGATGTGGTGGCTCAATGTGATTCCTTTCTCCTTGGTGGAAGAGGATGTGGTTTGGGAGGAATTATCAGGAGAGCCTGAGTGAGCAATTGTGGTTCACCTTGCAGTCACGGTACACCATGGTGGAGTCCATCAGACCTGACTTTGGACCTGTAGATGGTGGAAAGGCTTGGGGTGTCAGGAAGCAAGTATAGTCTCCACATACTAACAATCTCTGACTTGCTCCAAGCTATCTAGCCTCAGGATTTAAGTGGCTGGTCCTATTGAGTTTCTGATCAATGGTGACTTCCAGATAATTGGATGAGGAGGACGTTGTGATGATAATACCACTGAATGTTAGATTCTCTATCAAAAGAGGTGGTCGCTGTTTACCATGTCTTTGGCACAAACCCTACTTGCCCACATCTGAATACTGTCCAGGCTTTGCAATATGCATGTATGGACTGCCTCATTTGCTCAGGAGTTTTGAATGGAATTTAACATTGAACAATCATCACCGAACATTCCTACTTCTGACCTGAGGATGGAAGATAGAAGTCAATACCTTCATTCAGGAAAACGGCAAGGCAGATACCATGATGGAATAGGATTTGCAGAATTGTGAGAGGAGCTAAAATAGAATTTGTAACAAAATAGAGCTAAAGTGTTCATGTCAGATGATTATATAAGTAGGTAGAACCCACAATAGCAGATGAGTTTGGTAGCAGTGCACTTAATAGGTTATTTGGCCTTTTCAATATTTGTTCGTCGCATCTGGTACCTGGAATTTGGAACGACTCTCTCCACGCTCATGCTCCCGACGTAAAGCACTGCTCATTAGTGAGTCGTAACAGGAATTCCAGAAACTGGACATCTGCTGGTGGCTTGTATTAAATGTGTCTGATTCATATTGAACCATGGCTTTTAAAACCTGCAAAAAACAGACAGGATTACATCTACAACAATGACTCCAAGTAAAATACTTTGATGCATAGAAAGATGGAAAGATAAGGTTAGAGATCAAAATTGGTGTGAAAAGTAAGATAGAGTGGAATCAATTTAACTAAATAAGTATAATTCTGGGCTGATTGGAACGAAGAAATAGAACTAGCACTAACAATGGAGTATGTGTCTTACACAAGATGTGGAGCACAAAATAAGAGCAAAGGTAGCAGGTATGGAGCATCATGGGTCTATTCAGGAAGACTGCACCGAGGGTATATCCATGGAGTCCACTCAGAGAGTCTATCATAAAACCATGACATAGGAGCAGAAATAGACTTTTCAGCCAATCAAGTCTGCCTTGCAATTTAATCATAAGCTGATCCATTTTCCCACAGCCCCAATGACTGCCCTTCTCTCCATAACCTTTGATGCCACAGCTAATCAGGAACCTATCAATCTCTGCCTTCAATACACCAACGACTTGGCATCCACAACTGCCTGGGGTTACAAATTCCTCAGATTTACCATCCTCGGGCTAAAGAAATTCCTCCGTGTCTCTGTACTAAGCAGATGCAATTCAATCCTGAGGTTGCATTCTAGACTGTCCCACCATGGGAAATTACCTTTCTACATCTACTCTGTCTTTGTCTTTCAACATTCAAAATGTTTCAGTGAGATCCCCCTCAGGCCAAGAGATGTCAAATGCTCATCATATGTTAACGCTTTTATTACTTGAATCATCCTTGTGAACCTCCTCTGAACCTTCTCCCTCTAGAGGGATTAACCTATTTTTCTGTAAACCTGTTTTCACAGTAAACCTACACATTACCAGAAATAGTTAGGAAGCAAAGATCAAATGAAAATGCCCAACTTGAGGAAACCATGATAAAATAACAAAAAAAAAATTGATGAGGGTAAGGCAGTAAATGTAGTCTATGTGGATTATAGTAAGGCATTTGACAAGGTCCCCTATGAGAGAGTCGTCCAGTAATTCTTGAGGCATGGGATCCATGGAACCTTGGCTGCATGGATAAAAAAAATTGGCTTGCAGGTAAAAAGCAGAGAGTAGTCGTGGAAGGGAAGTATTCTACCTGGAGGTCAGTGACTAGTGGAGTACTGCAAGGATCTGTTTTGGGAACCTTGCTCCTGTGATTTTTATAAATGACCTGGATGAAGAGGTGAAAGGATGGGTCAGTAAGTTGGCAGATAATACAAAGATTGGAGGAGTTGTGGATAGAGATAAAGGTTGTTGAAGGTTACAAAAGGATATAGACAAGATGTAAAGTTGGGCGGAGAAGTGGCAGATGGAATTCAATCTGGATGAGTGTGAATTGATGCATTTTGGAAAGACAAACCAGAAGTCAGAGTACAGGGTTAATGGTCGGTTACTTAAGAGTATGGATAAACAGAGGTACCTTGGGATCCAAATCCATACATCCCTGAAGGTCGCTGCACAGATAGTTAGGAATCATGTTGCAACTCAAAAAACCTCTGATGAGACCAGAGAGATTATTGTGTTCAGTTCTGGTCACCTTATTACAGGGTGGATGTGGAAGCTAATGGAGATGGTATAGAGGAGATTTACCAGGATGTTATTTGGATTGGAAAATAAGTCTTAATAAGTCTTGATAAGAAAACAAGGTTAGCAGAGTTGAGACTATTTTCTTTGGAGAGTAGAAGGATGAGAGGAGACTTAATAGAGGTCTACAAGATTATGAGAGGCATAGATAGGGTGGACAGCCAGTGCTCGTTTTCTAGGGCAGGAATAGTAAACACCAGAGGACACGAGTACAAAGTGAAGGAGGGAAATTTAAGGGAGACATCAGGGATAAGTTATTTATGCAGAGGGTTGTGGGTTCCTGGAATGCCTTGCCAGAGATGGTGGTGGAAGCAGAAACATTAGGGGCATTTAAGAGACTCCTAGAGAGGCACAAGGATGGAAGAAAAATAGAGGGTTACAGACGGCTTAAAACTTTTTTTTAAGGAATATATGGGTCGGTACAACATTGAGGGCTGAAGGGCCTGTACTGTGCTGTAGTGTTCTATGTCAATAAAGAAAGCAAGGGGAATAAAAATGTATGAACTTTAGGCCTTTAAATTCTCCTACACAGAGGTTTACGGATGATCACTTGTTTAAATATTCAAGTCTAAGATGGATTGGTATTTGAATACCAATGAATCAAAAGATATGCAGATTGTGTACTTGAAGGGAATTGAGGTGGGAGAAAAACTATAGTACTTTTCGATAGATGAACAGGCTCAAAGGACATTTCTTCTTTGTTCATGGATAAGGATGACACTCTTAATCGTGAACAAAGAAGAAAAATATGTTAATCCCTCTACCAGTTCTACATCCCATTATAATTTATTCTGCTTTTGCATGCAAGAGACTTTCCCAAACCTCTTCTTATTTACATATAGAATCTTTCACAATCTTTTTGTAAGCCTCTTGTTACATATTTGATTTTCAGCCTATCATTTTGATGGTTCTTATCTGTTTCTGAAGTTTCTTGCTCTTTTTGGCTTCATCATTAAACTAATGCCACCTTTAACTTCCAATGGGTTTAAAGATGGCAATGAAGACAGAGGCCCCCAAGATCAGGGATGCAGTAAAGATGACACGGTCCCTCTCCTGGTTTGCACCATCAGCTTTGAATTCACATGCCAGGACCCACCAATCAGATCACAGAATATCAGGAGGCCATGGTCCACTGCCTTCAGGCAGTACTGGACAAGAAGCTGAGCTGGGCTCTGGGCTGCATGGCTGCTAGCATGAGGATGTGTGGGAGTCCTGGAAATACTCAGAAGGTCAAGCAGTATCTTAGAATGTGAAAAACAAGCAACACTTTAGGTACATAACATTTCATTAGAACACCAATTAAAAATCACTGACAAAGTCTCAGATATTAAAAAAAAATTTCCGCTGAAGCCAAGTCATCCTTCATATCCTTGTCGTTTACTTTGATCAAATTCAATACCCTGGATTTGGATTTAATTATATCACTCTCTAAATGTTACAAACCTCAGAAAATATTTTATAATAATGTTAGAGATCAACTTAGTCTCATTGTTTAATGCTGGATCCTTCTCTGGATAACTCAATGATATATCTGGAAAGCTATAATGAATGCATTTTACAAAGTTCTTCTCTGGACTATTAATGCAAATTTAGTTTGAAGAGACTAGAAGAGGATTGCTTCCATGCCCCATTGTTATTGTTTAACCTACAGCTATCGTATCAACACATCCAGAAAAGAAATGTGGACCAAATTGGGTTGAAGAAACCACAAAAGAAAGTGAGGCTATCTGGGTAATTGGCAATACAGAGGTGTTGTGAGGTAGAGCCTGGACATATTAACAAATCCGTGAAATGAAAAGACTCAAACAATGCAGGGCCACATCTGAGAGGAATAAATGCAAAATAAATCAAGATACTGAGCATGGAAATGGAAAATCTAAAGGTTCCAGAAGAAAATGATGCCAATTGAATAGAGGAAGTATGACATGGAGAGGGAAAGTGGAAGCTGTAAATAGTGAGGACAATGTTACTGCCCTTCCCTTTATCCTTCTATCCGTGTCACAAATATAATGATCAAAAATATACAGATGTGTAAAATACTCACGTTTCTTTCCATAAATGATTTCCATTCAGCAGTGACACAGAAATTCTGGAAATCCTCGTAGAAGGTTGGGCTACCATTGGTGGGTGGCAGGGATGGCAGTTGATACTGGAGCTCAAGCAATTGGTAGCATTGGTCCATTAAAGTGCGGACAATAGGCATTAGGTATGAGAATATCTCAGACTTTTGCTTGATAGATCTGGCGAGTGGCATATCTAGCTTTCCCAACAAGAAACAGGCCTCTTCCTTCCGTATCATCATAGTTTGGAGGAGGCTATGAAGTTTGACGCAGGCCATTGCACATATCTGAGAAGAGCAGAGAACTGACATGAGGATAAAGAGAAAAATATCTTGCCTGCTTATGATAATGGGCACTAATGGAGGCAAGGAGAATTAAAAAATCTATAATAAGCAAAACCATTAGGATAAAGGTTTTTAACAGTAACCATTAGTCCTTTCAACAGCCATATCCGGAAACACTTAAACATTGCATTGAATGGAGACTGATCTCGTCCATTCAAGATAAGAGGTACCTTTGAGAGTTAGCTTCAGTTTAACTAGATTAAGTCTTTACTTGAAATAAGAGTGATCGAAAGAGCTAACAAGATTTAATACAGTGAAATGTGATTGAATGGAATTTACAATACAGAAAAGTTTGCCTGAACTGGATTATGCCAATATTTATTCTCCACATAATTCTTCTCTTATTCAACTCTCATGGTTCTTCATTCTAGTTCTTTATTTCTGATGTATTTAACTGATTTTCTCTTAAATGTTACTTTTGGTGAAAAATCCATATACTAACAACATTCTGAGTGAACTGTCTCATGAATTGTTATCTATCAACTTAGAACACCCAAGTGGAAACACCTTCCTACAGCTTACGTATCAACACATCCATAATTTTAAAGGATTCCATTTGATTTGCTGTCTGCATTACCAATTTTTAAAAAAAATTCAATTACCCAGCAAATTTTCAACTCATTAGAATCTCTTAGTTTTATTAAAATCCCTGTAACTCTTTGTATTTCTTTTGCCAGTGCCTCTAAGCAGGTTGAGTCAAATTTATTGTCTTCCCATTGTACTGTACAACCCGATGAAACAGCGATCACCAGCCCTCCAAAACATGCAGATATACAACCAGACATAACATGTATAGACGAACAATACATATGCAGGACAAGCATCGATACAAATGAAACATTGATACAAATATATAAATAATTAAAAAGAAGACATCAAAACTCTGCACATTTATCCAAGTATGATGAAACTAATGTATCATAAAAGCAGGGTTCACAGGTAAAACATGCAAACTCTATGCAGAGTGCACTTGTCCCTGAAACTATGTGATAGCAGCACCACTACGACACATGTGATGAGATATTTTTAAGTTCCCTAAGAATGTATATGTAATCCATTTTTAGTTAACTGGGAGCCTGAAACTAAACTTCACACTGTTAGTTTAAAAGGGAGGGAGGAGCAAAAAAGTGGAACTATAAACGTTAGCTGGGCATCTGATGTCAGCAAAATAGCTGAATTTATAATTAAGGCAGTCATGGAGAAAATCATGACTGAACTAAGTAAACGTGGTTTCATGAAAGAAATATTTGCTGAATTTTGTAGTTTTTTTGATAATGTAATTCAGAAGGAATACAAAAGGGAAAGTGGGCAGTGAATGTGGTTCTTTAAGAATTTGGTAAGCAGACAAGGTGGCAAAATATGAGAAGAATGGTCTGCAGAGTTAGCATGGCAGGAGTAGAAAAGTGTGGAAAATGTGATGTTATTCAATTCAAAGGAGGAATAAGAAAACAATAAGTATTAAACAGTGCAAAACTAGCAAATGAGTAGTAAGACTCTACTTTCTTAGAAGCCTGCAGAAATTCAGCAGGCTCCCAAGGTCTTTTAACAATTTTTTTGAGATGCACCATAGAAACTATACTATCTGAATGCATCACAGCTTGATAGGGAAACAGATCTTCCCAAGAGTACAGAATCTGTAGAGTTGTAAACACAGTTCAGACCATCAAGCAACAAAGCTCCTCTCCATTGATTCTTTCCAAATCTCCTGCTGTCTTGGGAAAGCTGCTAACATATTAAAGACCCAACCCGTCCTGGTCCACTGCTGTTCAATGGAAGATACATGCATGAAACGACACTGATTCTAAAACAGTCTCTTTTGTGCTGCTAGCAGATCCTTAAATGGATCTCTCAATAGCAAAAGATGATGCCCTGACTCTTTTTCTTTAAAATGTACCCTTATTTGCCAGTGCCTCTAAGCAGGTTGAGTCAAATTTATTGTACTTTATTTGACTTCTTGTAACACTGCTCCTTGTACTGTTTACTAATTTGTTTAATATTACCCAACATGCTTATGAGTTGACTTGACTGGATTGCACACCAAACCAAGGTTTTTACTGGACCTCAATACCCATGACAATAAACAATTCAATTCAAATGTTAGATCACAGAGAAATCTGGTAATGAGATGGAGAAAGTAAATTTGCAATGAATGAAGAAGTGAATTGCAATGTTGGCCATTATTCAAAAAATGTTCAAGTACAAAGAAAAGCCTTGATGAGATTGTACAGGATTTTAATGATTTTGGAATATTGTGTGCCGATTCAATTTCCTTAAGTAAATAAGAATTTATGAAGAGTCACTGAATAACTTCCTGGAAAGAAAGGACTGTTTTTTGAACAGAAATTCTTGATGTTTAGAGAATGAATTATTTCATTGACATATGTAAAATTTTGAAAGGATTTGACAGGGTAGATGTTGAGAGGTTGTCTCTTCGATTTGGATTATCTAAAAGGAATTGCTTTAGGATTAGGGGTTGGCCATTAAATAGAAATAAGGAGTCTTTTTCCCAGAAGCTTGTATGTCACTGCAATTTTCTATCTCAAGGTGGTGGGTAGCTGTTCTATTTATTGATTAGTAGATTTATTTTTTTCTTATGTGTATAGAGGGTTGGAGAATGATAATAAGATGAGGGGAGCAAGAAAATGATAAGCAGTCTTTTTTTATCAGGATCTGAAGCCTTTTAAATTGAGATCCAGATATAACTTGGCCCAATTTACAAACCTGCATATCGTCCTGTATAATATAGCCCAAGATAACCCTGAGGCCAATCTGAGACATTTCCTTCAGGTCAGATGCTCCATTGTCTGAATGGTACCAAACAGCGAGTTTGTCTAGCAAGTTAATGGTCCCTTCCAAAATCTGAAAACAGAAAATTTAGTGAATAATCACTTGACCTATCTACATTCTTTCTTTCTCTCTCTCTCCCCCCCCTAACCCTTTATACGCAGATACATATATAGATATATACACACATCTCTCTGTGCTTCTGTATCTTTATGTTTTACAGACCAAACTGTCCTTCTGCCCAGTTGTGATGCTGATGGCTCCATACAGGCTTTAAACAGCCTGTTGGTGGAGCCAATGGTGTTTTTAAAAAAAATATATCCTCAATCACAAAGGTGGCACCTGAGTTTGGCAGTGAACCACGAGGGGTTGTAAACTCTGACAGAGCAACCGACTGGCACAGGACACTAAAAACCGGAAGCACCCCCCATTGAGAAGGGGAGACCTGGGAGATGACCTTACAGGGAAGCTGACTTCAGCAGCGGACCAGGGAAAGACCCACACAGCTGCAGGCTGTTTGGCGACTTGTGGTCGAAGGACTCACACCAGTATGTGAGCTGCTGGAGACTGGCTCATCGAACGGCATGGCTAGCATAGCAGTTAGTGCAATGCTGTTACAGCACCAGTGATCAGGACCAGGGTTTGAATCCAGTGTTGTCAGTTTGTATATTCTTACTGTGTCTGTAAGGGTTTTCACTGGTGGGGGGGGGGGGGGGGGTCTGGTTTCCTCCCGCCCTTCAAAACATCATGGGGGTTGTAGGTCAGTTGGGTGTAATTGGGAAGCATGGGCTCATGAACCAAAAGGCCCTGTTACCATGCTGTACGTTTAATTTTTAGAAAAATTCCAATAAAATTTTAGAAAATTAAATTTAAAAAACCCCAGGATTTGATGGGGTGCTGAGTGCAAGGAGGCCTCCCAAAGGGCCTTGGGCACTGAAAGCCTCCTATTGGAGGTTTTGATCTGGAGCTTGGGTTGCCAATGGAGTTTGTGAGATTGCAGATGCACTGGAGGCAAATCCACAGACACAGTGTCTCTGAAGGGATTCTCTTGTGCGGCTTCTTCTCTTATTATTGTAGGAGCCAGGCAATGCTAATGGTAACTCTTTGTTTGCCTTTATGGCAGGAAAAAGTTGACATATTTTGTGAATATTACATTTTGCTGTATTATTGTCCCGCATCGGACTTGTCAGTCACCAACGAGCCCGCAGCAGACGTGGACATACCCCTCCATAAATCTTCGTCCGTGAAGCCAAGCCAAAGAAGAAGAAAGAACATGACAATGAAGGAATCTTGAATCTCATTCCCATTCTCCTTTAACATCGAACTACAAACACTTGCAAGACTCAGGAGATTGATCAAAAGTGGAAACCAAAAACCCATACACCCAACGCTAGATTAAAATTGTCGTGGTAATTCTTGGTATGGGTGTCACTGACACATCATTTATCATCAGTTTGCAGTGACTTTTTTTCTAGAACTGCTGCAACTCATGTGGTGGGACCATATGCCCTAGCAAAGCTGTTCTATTTCAACAGACCTCCCACTCAGCTGAGAACTATCCCAGATTTAGTTTGCAATTAAACCTGTGATGGACTGGCTTATAAGGCTTAGGATATCCATTGCAACTCTGCACATCAATGCCTCTCTCACTTCCACAGTCCAATATCAACTGATCTCTGACAAATGCCACCACACCCCACATCTGTGTGCTACCCTACACCCTCATCCACTATTTACCTTTTCACTCCATAGCACTTGATTTCTCTGGCCTTCTGAAAAAAGGAAGTCTTGAAGTAGACGGAGTAGCTTCAAAACATTGTGAATGTGGCTCGTCAGCATGGTGTTGGTACTGTCCTTAATGTCAGAGAATGCAGACTCCAGCATCATCTCCAACAGGCTGTAGTTTAGAGAAAAGATCACATGGTCAACTTTATAACAGAATTTAAGACCTATGATCTGGCAGAAAACTTAACTGTTTTCTGAACAGCAATGACCCTTGCCTTTCTTTGTGCTTCCAGACATGAACTGACAATAGCAGGTGTTATGAGGTATGGGAAATATATCACCATGTTTTCTCTGAAAAATTCTTCAACTTGACCAGAAAACAAACAAATCAACGCTAATGCCCTCCCCCAGGACAACATTACTGTGTTGATGCCCAAGTTAATCTCACTCAGCTTTAGAGTGCAAGATATGATGCTTGAATGGACAACACCAGTCTACTGAAACAGTTACTCTATTCCAAGCTCTATTGGGAGAAGGTTATCATGTGGACAGAGAAAAAAGATTCATAATTGTACTCAAAACTCCCTTGAAGATGTGTAATACCCACCCACCTACTTTTGAGAATGTGTGGCCCATGACCGCTCAATGAGGAGAAGGGCCATTCTGCATGATATTTGGAACTGTGACACCATGCATTGGATGCAAGGAAGTTCTATGTAATTGTTGGGAGACAGTCTCACAAGCTAGCCACAAAAGGAAGTCTGCTCCTACAGTCACACCCTGCCCCATCTATGGAAGAATTTGTGGTTCCCACAGTAACCTTATTAGCCATCTCAAAATCCAGAAAGCCAAAGTCTGAAAACTGCTTCAGAAAATGTAGTCTCCTCCATTTTCCTGCCACTTTCTACTATTCATGCTCCATTTGATTTATTTGGTGGTATTTTGAAGTTGCTTTATTAGCCTTGGCTCACTTGATTGGAATACTGAGCCAGAATTGTTCAAAAACTCTATTTCAACAATGCTGTACAGAGGGAGTCCTTCATATCCAGAGGTCTTTTCCTCTAGATAATACTTTAAACTAATGTTCCTTCTGGTCCAAGAATTTGTTTGAAGTGAGGTTGCAACCAGTACAGAAACTCAAGAATTTACAAAAATAGTATTAATGATTTCTGTTTTCCCCATTGCCTTTACAAAATCGTTTTTCAAATGTGGAATAATTGCATAAACAATTGTATCTTAAACTCAATAGCAAGAGATAGCTGGCTGACCTTGTATGAACAAAACGGAAATACAGGCTCCAGAGCAATCATGAGTATAATCAATACATTCGGCATATTTCAAGATGAAGTAAAACATTTTGGTTTGTGTTCTGGTCAATCCCTCAACCAATAAAACTAAAGAAGATCAAATCTTTATGATTTTTTTTGTGGGATTTTCCATGTGCACCTTAATTAATTATCAGCTGTCTGTGTTACCTACAAAGCAAGTATTTTTTGCCTGTGCTTAACTGGTACTAAGCAAGCAGTGGTGGGTCTTCTAGTGAAGTTACTTCACAGTGCTACTGGATTTAATATGTCATCATTTAGATCCAATGATGGAGGAACAGTACAGTATTTTCACTCATATAATGCGCAAACACATATAACGCACAATCATAAATTGAGTAAAAAAACTTTTGCGTATAAATGCACACATGCATATACTGAGTGGGTGTAGTATTTTAAATTCCAAATGACAAAAGCAATTTGCATTTAAATAGGACACGAGACAAAAGCACATACCAGTATCTGCCACAGTTAATCTCTCTCAATTAACACCCAATCAACTTCCCCCAGAGGTGTCAATTCTCCATTATATAAGATATCCTGCCGCAACACATTAACAAGCTTTGGAGAAGTGTCAATTAAATAGATCAAAGAAAGGCTTCAGAGTTAAGCAGAGATTTTAGTTCTTAATGTTGTCTCAAATCAGAGGCACTTGAGATGTTAATCTCCTCCGTCAGGGATGGGTCTTGTCATTAACAATGATAAGGTGCAGAGCCCTCACCAGAATGTCCTATTTATAGGAATACCACCATGCCATTTAGTATAGAGATATTCCCAAGATCAAAATTTCCCACGCCCGCTATAAATTGTGCCCATTCTTTCATTGCTGCTATTACATTCTCATGATCACTATATTATTCTCACACTCACTATAAATTGCATCTTTCTCATGGCCGCTATTAATTGTGCGCATTCTTTCAACATGTAAAAATTTTCTCATATGTTGTGCACATGCATATATCACATGGTGGGGGGGGGGGGTGGGTGAGGGGAGGAAAGAGAATGCCTGGTTTGTAAAATATGCACCTAATGCACACATTATATACATAAAAATAATACAGTAATGTCTTAGCAAATTAGGATGTATGCTGATTTGAATGAGAAATGGCAGGCTACAATGTGACCATGTACCTTCTGGACTTGTCCTTGATAGTGGTCATAGGTTTGGGAAATATTATGAGGTTAGGTTTGGTGAGTATCTCCAATGCATTTGTAGAAAGTGCACACTTCAACCACAGTGCTGGAGAGAGTGTTGTTTAGGATTATGAATGGGTTACCAATCAAATAGACTACTCTGTTGGATGGTTGTTGAGGACCATTCATCGGAGAGGTGGAGAGGATTCCATCACAGTTTTTCCCCACAGAAAATCACTTGCCACAAGGTATCCACCTCTTTTTTTTTAAACTTTATTTAAGATTTTATAACATGAATAAAATAGAGGATTACATTTAAAAAGAATAAAAGTAAGATAATAAAATTACAGTACCACATCGGTAAACTAAATAAACTACCCCCCCAATAATTATTACACAACATTAATAACCTAACTTAGAATTAGTCTACCCCCCAAAATAAAGAGTGAAGAGTTAATAAAGTGAACAATATTATATGTAAGAAAAAAAAAGCCCACTTACAAAAAAAAAGATAAAACATAACAAGATACTAACAAAAAAAAAGTTATCAATACTAAAATATCACACTTAAAACATATTTAAAGCAAACTTAAGGTATCCACCTCTGATACAATATTTTCAGCTCAATATTTAGGTAATTAATCCAATCAATTGTGACACCCCCAGTTATTTTAAAGGATCTTGTTGGCAATGCCATTGAATTTCAAAGGTACCAAGTTAGATGCTCTCTAGAGAGAGAAGATGCAATTAGTATTGAACAGTCATCACTAAATAACCCCTCTGATTAAATAAAAAGGGGAGAGCCTAGAACTAAATTAAAAATGTTAACAAATAATACCAACCTTCTTTTGATTTCATCTGGCGGACGCACCAGTTCACAAGCTGCCCCAAGTTTAGTCAGAACAGAAAAGACTTGTCCTCGCTCTATCCATGCTGCATCTTCAGAGCCCTCCACCCCACGCCAGGTCACAGAGAAGATAATGTTAGTCAGCAAGTTGCAAAGTTCTTCTTCTGGTGTTTGCTGGGAAAGAGAACAAAAATGATGGAGATGATACCTTTATTGGAAATTTTCCACATCCACGCCACGACCACAAGCATTTTGATGTGCATAAACAACCCTAGATGTACAAGCAAAAAAAAGTGCAAATGAAAAGGGGGGGGGTTAAAAAGTATTCTGAAAATCTGTGGTATTGATGAGGCACACAGGAAATACAGGTATTTGAGGGAGATTGAGAAGAGACAAAAACAGAAATTTGATGCTTTTTGCAGGATAGTATGAGATACAGTATGTTTGAGATTTAAGCATATATCTAAAGGACTGAGGCAACATAGGGATGCATAGAGTTGTTACGCTACTGACTAACTGGTTGTTAAAAATATTCTGTATAGTTTCTTTATCTCATTGTTGGTCATGACAAGATTGGCCTTAACTTCAATGTTCCTTTTTGAATAGATTCCCTCTATGAGGTGAAAGATGGCAAAGGCGTTGCTAATAAATTTACGTGAGGGAAGTCAGGAATAGGTTCACGTGAAGCATAAACACCAGCACAGACTGGCCCGGTTGAACAGACTTCTCTGTGCAGCTTTTCCTGTGCAGCCCTATATAATTCAAAGTAATCAACATGTGGGCTTCCATCGGCTGGAGAAGTGGTACGTTGAAGGAAACAACAAAATGATCACTTTAAGGGAAAAATTGTAGTCAACTTTTGGCCTGCGGGATCACTGAAAAAATCCAATTTAAAAGTTCTCATGATTGTGTCAGAGCCCATGAGAAAAGAATTTATAGTCTTCAATGCAAAATATAATTTTAATTCTCTGAAGTACAGTTTAAAGCACCTTCTGGAATATTGCACATTCAGTTTTGCTCCTAAATGGATGATTAATGCTGGACTTGAGTTACTATTCCATTTTTTAAAAATGAGAATATTTTATTTTTAAAACTAGGAATATCAATATTTAAGCAGGAAAACGACAGCAGGGATTAAACGAAGATCCCTCTATGCCAGTGGCTTTCAAACTGCCCCCTAAACTCACATACCTGTGCTTGTTGGTTAGTAAGGGATTGCTTAAGGTGGTACATGAGTGGAAAGAAAAAGTTTGAAAACCACTGCTTTAATCACATCTAATTGATTCATTATATACACCGTTTCATAACTCCAAAGGAAATGGACCAATGACAATTTTTCTCAAGCAAAATATTTCAGTAACAATTGAGTCTAGAGCAGTGATTCTCAACCTTCCCTTTCTAATCTCATACCACCTTACTAATCATAGAACACTTATGGCATAGGGATTGCTTAAGGTGGAATGTGAGTTTAGGGAGGGTAGTTTGAAACCACTGCTATATGCTGAGCCATCCCTCACTCAAGTATGGTAGACATCCAGAGTGTGTTTGAAGTCCGGATGATTATTTGATTTCTTTGTGAAAGCTTTGATTCTTACCTTTTACAGGAGGAAGATAGAAACATAATTAACCCTGGAGCTTTACTGTGTTAAAGCATTCCCAGGATGCTGACAATAGATGCCAAAACATGAAAAAATGCTTTGATCTTTGCCACCAATATCCCATAACTTAAATACACAAAAGGAATAGGACATGCAATTGTATCTTGATTCATAACTCAATTTTAATGACAACTTTTTTTTTTGCTCCATATACCTTACTTGAACAAAATCTGGCACTGCCTTGAAAAGACCCATTTTCCTCCCAATAATAGCATAAATTGGGTGTAAAGAATTCCAGATTTTATTTTGCTGTTTGTAAATGAACTAGTTAACAATACAATGTGGTCTAGATGGTCTCATAATTTAATCCTTTTATTGTCATTGGCATATTAGTAAATCAACTTAAAGCAATGCATTTATTTTTCATGAAGTGCAGGATCAGAAATTAATGGTTGAAAATAGAAACATTGTACCAAAAACAGCGGTGCATTCTGTTACCTGTGGATTGCTGGTGTTGGAAGCATCGTCGCTGGGAAGATTCTCTTGGTAACTACTGTCATCCAGGACATTCGATAGACTGGAGCTTTTACATGTTCGAATACCTGGGAATGGTTTGAAACTCTCCAGTGGAGATGGTGTTTCTGATTTGCTGACTGGAGTCAGGTTTCCACTCTCCAAGGTAGTGAAGGAGCTGGCGCTTCCCACATCCATTCCCAAGTCAAAAGATGGGACTGTGAAAGGTGATAGGGGTTGGTAGAAAGCATCTTCAGTAATGTCAGATGGAATAACTTCACTTAGGCAAGGGTTGTCTATTGTATTACCTTGCTCCATGGATTCAAATGACTTAAAGTTCAAGGAGTCGAAGGACTTTACCTTGCCAGTAGGGAAACTAGGAGACATTGAAATATCAGGTTGCCCTTCTGAAATGTCATCGTTGAGATCCATGTTGAAGGGAAAAAAGACCTCACAATCCTGGAGGCATGACTGGCTAATTGTGCGATGAATCATCTCTTTACCTTGCTCTTGGATAAGCTCTTGGTTCTGATAAGAGTTCTTAAGTAAGTCCATAGAGTAGCTGGTGAATGGGCTTGATAGACTAGCCTCTCGAGATTCATATGACTCTTTGACGTAGAGTTTGGTCAAGTTGTCCTGCCATCCTGCCTGCTTTGCCAATTGACGCACAATATCTTGTTGAGAGTAAATAAGATGAAAAAGCTAGAAAAAGTAATTTAGAAAGGAGATAAGCATTCAGTCTGGCATAAGAACATCTTAGTGAATCTTTTTGCACCTTTTTCAAATTATTGGTATCCTTTCTTGAGCTGGGTGCCTAGAACTGCACACAGTCCTCCAAGTGTGGTCTCACACTTACCATGTAAAGCTGTACCATGTCAATGCAACATTTGTTCTCAAGACCCCATCCAATAAAGGTGAAAGCGCCAAACACCTTCTTCACCACCCTGCCTCCCGGAGTTGCCACTTTCATATCAATATGTACTTGTACCCCAAGATGTCTCTGTTCTACAACATTCTTCAGGGCCCTGCTACCTACTGTGTAAGTCCTACCCTGGTTTTACTTAGCAATATATAGCACCTCGCATTGTCAGAGAAAAGATATATTAGATTATCACTGTAGTTTCTTAACCTTTCAACAGGTTTGTCTTTCCACTGCCTTCTCAGCATAGTATATAATTTATAATCTACAGTGAGCAGTGTTGCTCTATTGTTCACAAATTCTAAATAAATACATATGAAAATAAACTTCACACATAGTAGGATAGGCTATTTGGTCTTTTCCTGATCTACCATTCAATAAGATCATGCCTCATTTTTGCCATAGCTCCACTTTCAACCTTCCTTTCCCTCAACTCCCTTGGTATCTAAAAATCTATCAATTTTGCATTTTTGAGTACTGAATCCTTTTCTGTTATCATAATACAGGCACCTAACCTTTTATCCGGGATACCGAAAACTGACAACCTCCAAAAACCAGCACTTTTTTTTCAGTAGATGACATCTGCTCATCAAAGATGGAGTTTGGCACCAATTGTGACCTGGCACGAGTGACCCTTGCTTAGCTCACATTGGAATATCCCAGGTCATTCCAATACTTTATAAGTGCCTCCAAATCGCCATATACTGATGCCCGTCCATCATCTCAGCACTTTCAGTTGGCCCAGCAGCTCAATGGCTGTCGTCGCTACACGTAATCCCCACACAGCAGAAACTGCTGTACCAGTGCCACAGCAGGGGAACTGAGAAGGGGGCCATTCTCCTAGTGCTGGTACAACGGTAGGGAATGGGTGGAGGAGAAGAGAGAGAGTGATGGCAGTGCAACTTGGGCAGGGGGAGAGACAGCAGTGCAACTCAAGCAGGAGAGAGATGGTAGTGTGACTTGGGTGGGCAAGGGGTTTGGTGGGAGAGCCGGTAGTGTGACTTGGGCAAGTGGGCTTAAAGGGACCAAAATCAAAATGATTCCGAAATCTGGAAGATTCTGAACAACGGCATGTGTCCGGTTCCAACAATCCCAGAAGGTTAGGCACCTGTAATATTGCTGGTCTTTTTTTTTTCCCTTCTGTAACTTTCCTCAATATATTTCAGTTAGGAATACTAAATGCCTTATTTCTCCATTTGTGTGGAATTACTGGTGTTATATGGTTATTGACTATCATGCAGACTGTAGCAGACTATTTTAAATATACATAGGTTAAGTGTATATTAAACAGGTGTATTTGTAGTCTGCCTTGAATTTGATCCTGTCTGACCCTTCCTAATACTGACATACTCTTTGTTCTAATGTTATTCATCTCTCCGTACACATTGCATTTCCTTTCTAATTTTTCAACTTTGTTTATCTTCCTCATATAATAATTTAAATCCTCCCCATAGTGCCATTTAAGTCTCTATTCTGCATGACCTCTTGAGCACCATCCAATTCCTTTGGCTTTCCTGTCAGCTGTTGTTTTTGACCCCAGGCACCCAGCTCTGAGCCTCCTTTCACAGACCACTATCTCTGCACTTCTCTACTCTTTTTGATGAATTGTTTAAAGAACTCTATCCTAATACAATACCCTTCAGTGAGATTTGTCCTGTTATCCTCCTGTGAGATGCTGTAGGATATTTTACATTAAAAGTGCTAAATAAATACAAGTTTATCTCTAGGCTGACCACAAAATTGCTTTGATTGTGCTCAAATCCAGTGAAATTCTGAATTTCAATTCTTCTCCATTCATTATGACTGCTCTATCTTCTGTGTAGGCCAAACAAGTCAACCAGGGTACATCTGGGTAACTTGGGGTTTTTAAAAAGATACCCCCAAAATAAATATAACCAACATATTGCCTTGCTGCTTCAACCTTGTCCATTAATCCCATCAACAAAGATATGCTTAAATAAGTCTTTTTTTTTTTGCCTTGCATTTCTACATTCTAAATGCAACTCAGAGGTGCAAAAGCACTGGAGGTGGGAAAGATTCTGAATAATGTCATCAAGAAATATTGCCCATGAGCTGGTGGTCAGGATATTAAATCTGGTTGCTTCTAGTTCTGAAAGAGAGGATTCAGAACCCTACTTCTAATGCCCATCCTGTGACTCCCACTGGAAAAAGCACATGAATGAAGATGTGTGGGGATGGAGTCAGTGTGGTTCAAAAATTACTGGATTTATTGACTTAATTTTCGCAACTTGGCATAAGGAAATATGAACTGTTAATACAATAACAAACTTTATAGATTCATGAACATTCTGTGTATTACTGAGTTTAGCTCACCTTTAGATGCACAAAATACTGCCGGTCTGATGCAGTTGACTTTATAAGCTGCTATGTATCATATGCTGGGCAAATATACAGTATTTGTCATGTAAAGTTACACACAAACCACAGTTGTCAAGTGTCTGCTGATTCACTTACCTTTCGACAGACATCCAGTCGCACAGTCAGATCTGCTTTGTGAGATAGATAAACCACAGCAACCAGATCCTTGTAATTTGGAACAGGATCTTAAATTAAAAAAAAGATCAGATTATATGGAGTTGTTGAGTGATGTTCTTTGTTATTTGGATGAGATGTTTAACTAGTTTTCTATTCAAGTGGATCCCTCAGCTATCAAATCTAATTGGCTAATCATTTTCTCATTTGCTGCTGTTGTATCCAAATTTCTGCTGATTTTTGTACAGCTGTTATTAAATATCAAACTATAGATCATTGATTATCCCATAAGGATTATTTTAATATTTTATCATCTTATCTCTCAATCTCCAATGTTAAAAGGGAACTGAAGTTATAGAATACTTAACAGTATGGAATAACAGAGGGGCTTGGGGTCCAAATCCATAGATCTTCCAAAGTTCAGTTGATAGGTAAGTTAAGAAGGCCTATGATATGCTAGGCTTTGTTCATCAGGGGATTGAGTTTAAAAGTTGTGAGGTAACGTAGCTCTATAAATCTCTGTTGAGATCAGAGTTGTACAGCTCATGACACGAAGAGGGTGCAAAGGAGATTTACTAGGATGACAGGTGACTCAATAAAGGTCTACAAGATTATAGAGGCAAAGATAAGGTTGACAGCCAGGACCTTTTTCCCATGGTAGGAGTAGCAAATAACAGAGGACATTTGTACAAAGTGAAGGGAGGAAAGTTTAGGGGTGACATCAGGGGTAAGTTTTTTCTTACACAGAGAGCTGTAGGTACCTGGAATGCATTGCCAGGGGTGGTGGTGGAGGCTGGAATAATAGGGGCTCTTAAATAGACACATGGATGAAAGAAAAATAGGTTATGTCATAGGGAGGATTTCAATTTTTGGGGGTAGGTTGGAACCACTTCATTTGTCAAAGGGCCTGTACTATGTTGTAATGTTCCTTGTTCTATGTTATTTTATGTTCTATGTCTCTTATAATTCAATTGTCTGAGCCATGATATCGTTTTTGCAATCCTGGACACTATCTGTAATCCGATGCTCCAAAAAATATTATAGCTTGAAAAAAAACCACGAAAGCAAAAATAAAGGGGAAAGGTTGCTGTACAAACTCCTCTAATCAGTGCTAAAATATCACTATGAATGTGTCATTTAAGATGAATTTTAGGGTAACTCAGCTACTTACCCGAACAAAGCACTTGCTCTGAGAGGCACCGAATGAGTGACACTGAGGCAGGAAAATCATTTAGGAAAGAAGTCAGACCCTGGTACCCAATATCCTTTAGCTTCAGTCGCAGCTTGCTTCTTTCATTAACTTTCTCATATTTTAACATCCTGTATATAAGCTGGCCAGAGGAAAATCAAAATCAAAATGTATTCTTCTGTACCAGTAGTATAGGCTTGTGTCTCAGTCAGTCATTCAAGATGAATTTATTATTCATTTGTGCATATAAACCAGCAGAAGCAATAAGGTGGGAATGAGACAATCAGCACCTCGAGCCCATTTTAACATCCAGACAAGATCATGGCTAATTTAAGGAACACCAAAGCAAATTTTAAAAGTTTGCTTGCTTCTGCAGAGTAGTCCACAAACAGCGTAACTATGCAGTCATGGACAAGAGTCCTATTTGAAGTAAGAACTGTACACTAAAATACCACTGCATATTCAGGCTTTTTTGCATGTGAGCATGTCAGATGAACATAGGCTCTGCAAGGAAGAATACATTCTTGAAACATGAACTTTCCTATTTTTTCAGTGAAGTTAAATATCATGACATACAAAATCAAGGCAATTTCTTTTTATTTCTACCTCGGATAAAGGTTGAATTTATCAGTAATGAATCCTTTATCATATGCAAATATGCTGCATCCAAATGATAAAATAGATCAACTTTATCCTTTCTTTGCCTTGTAATTCATTTGCTTCAATTTTAAAATCAACCACATTTATTCAAGTGCAACTCACCTTGAAGATTCTCTCACGCACTTCATCTGAGTACTTCTTCTGTAGGATCAGTGAGTAGAATACCTCCACGTTGCCCGGCTCAAACAATAAGGTATAGAACTGGTCTCTGGAAGGAGCACCCTTCAGCAGACTGAGCAACACATCCAGAATACCACACAGCTTTAAAAAAAAAGAACATAGACTCAGTAAGTCTGAGGACTTAGCAAGCAAAAACAAAGGAATCAAAAGACAGAAATGCTGAAGGAACTCAGACCTTGGGGAAGGGCTCAGGCCTTCCTATGGACCCCGCAAGACTGGCTGAGTTCCATCAGCATTTCTGTGTTTTGACTACGATTACACCTGCAGACTTTCATGTTTCACACAAAAAAGAAATAGCCAACATTACGGCATCCTGGAGGCGTTTGAAATCTCAATGGAAAGCTTTGCTTAGTGTTGGTTGTCATATCTTTGAGTTGGAAGGTTGAGGTCCAAACCCCACAAGAAATACATGTGCATGATCTAGCTTACAGTACACTGGCTGCTCACTGAACCTCATTCACACTAAGTTTCCAGCCATCTAATGTCTCTTCTCAGTCCCCAGGTTAGCAGCCATCATTAATGACTTATCTTCTTTGGTGCTGCTTCTATCTTCTTCAAATATGCAGCTGTCATTTTTCTCATATGTGATTTATCCTTTGAAACTTATCTCACCTCTGATCTCATTTTATTTGTCCTTAAACATACAATCTCCAATTAAGTTTCTGCCTCTGTGGCAGTTGCTCTCATCTTGGGTTTCATTCGTAACTTTGATATCAAGACAAAGGTAATCCAGTGCTCCTCTTCAACCTGTTGGCTGCCTTTGACATATTCACCATGCCAGTGTAGAATGGATCACCTGAAGCTGCATCTGAACCAGAGAGAACAACAAGGCTGCTGTGCTCTGGTGATTACAGAAACATGGCTCCAGGACTCCATTCCAGACTCAGCAATTTAACTTGATGGCCTTAACTCCCCCAGGGCAGGCAGAGATGCTGCTGCTTCAAGCAAGACTCAAGGAGGGGGACTGTGCATTTACATCAGCGAGAACTGTTGCACAAATGACTCTGTTGTAAAGAAGGACCTTCTGCTTAGCAGAGATAGAGTACCTGGTGGTGAAATGCAGACCCTTCTATTTGCCCAGGGAATTCTGGCCACCCTGAATGCTGAAGTCTACTTTCCGTCTTCATCTAATGAGGGTGAAGCCTTGAAGGAGCTTTATAGTGCCATCTGTGAAGCTCAGTCCTACCCTAATGGTGCAATGATTGTAGCTGGTGTTTTCAATCACGTCAACCTGAAAACAGTCTTACCACATTTCAACAGCATGTCAACCAGCACCAGAGAAGGGGAGGAGTCACATGATGGAGTAGTGGCCGGTAGGAGAATACCAGCCCTCTCCAGAAAAGAAGGAAAAAAAGTGAGGAAAAAACAAAGCCCCAGACACACAAATCAGAACAAATAAAAAATAAAGGTGTGGAGGAAATGGCACCAAAGAAAGAAAAGCCAAAAACAACGGGAAGAAAAGAAGAAAGAAAGACGCCGGAAGAGAAAGGTAAAGGCCTTACCTGTACGAAAAAGCAGGGACCTGCTGTGGAAAGAGGAGCCCACTCCCTGAGGTCAGTGGAAATCCCGCAGGGTCGCGACCCACCGAATGCAGGACTGCAAAGATGGCTCACGAAGCCAAACAGAGGTGTGCAACCGCGCATGCGCGATGCGCACGACAAAGAGAACACCGACGGGAGGGGGGACCAGCTGTGGAGTGGAACTCTACAGCACGAACAGCTGAGAAAGACCCGACAGCAGGGCTCCCAGCAGGAAGATAGAGAAAATAATGGGAACGGGAGGGGTGAGAATGAAAAAAGGAAACCGGAGACACAATAGATAACCAGCCCAGAAGAAGAGGACCAACATCAAGACATCATAAAAAAAAATCCAACAAACTGAGACAAAGACCCCACCAAGAAAGTCAGAAGAGACACAGATACAAGGAAGAGAAGTAGAAGACACAAACCCTAGAGCAGACACAGCAGAAGAAGAAGAAGAAGAAGAAGAAGGAGGAGAACATCAAGCTCTGCACAGAGAAATAGAAGTGATTGGACAGTACAAAGATAAAAAAAAATTTAAGAATATATGGAAGCATTAAAAGAATGGCAGACACGAGAATTTAATGAAATAAAAAGAAGAATGAAAAGTACAGATGAAAAAGTGAGTAGATTAGAGCTGGTCATAACAGAAATAGGGAAAAGATTAGACAAGGTGGAAGAACGAGAAACAGCCGTAGAAATGGAAGTGAACGACTTAAAAAGAAAATTGGAAGAAAATGATAAAAAAGTTAAAGAAACACAGGAGTTGTTAGCTCAGAAGATGGATATAATGGAAAACTATAATAGGATAAACAATATAAAGATAGTTGGCCTTAAGAAAGATGAAGAAAGCAAAGATATGAAAGAATTTATAAAAGAATGGATCTCCAAGGTCCTGGGAATGCCAGAAATGCAGGCAGGAATGGAAATAGAAAGGGTACACAGAACATTAGCCCCGAAACCACAGCCACAACAAAAACCAAGATCCATTTTAGTAAAATTCCTGAGATATACGACAAAAGAAAATATATTGGAGAAGGCAATGAAAAAAATGAGAGAAGACAAAAAACCACTGGAATACAAAGGTCAAAAAATTTTTTTCTACCCAGACACAAGTTTTGAGCTCCTGAAGAAGTTTAATGCACCAAAACTGATCCGATGGAAGAAAGGCTATAAATTTATGTTAAGATATCCAACGGTGCTTAAAATAGTTATCCTGGGGCAGCAAAGTAGACTATTCTCGGATTTGGAGAAAGCACGAGAATTTGCAGAATGCCTGCAAAACTGAAAGAGAGATGAAGAGATGTAACAAGAACAAAGAATGATGACAAACTTCATATAAAGAAGAAAAATAATGTATAAGTAAGAACTAAGGAGGGGAAGAAAAGGGAAGAAAGGAAGTAAAAGGGGGGAATAAAGAGGGTGAGCTTTGTTATATGTGAAAATAAAAGCCTTTTCTGGAGGGGGTCGGATGGGAGAGAATAACAGTCATTGCGAAATCTGTTGATGCTTACGAGCGGGTTCGCAATCCAAATGGAGAGGGGAGATGTGGTTGCCCGGCGAGGGACAAGGGGCAACTCAGAGAGGGGGGGAACATTTGGGGTTAAGGGAATTTTAGATGTGGGAATAGTGGAAATATTTTATGTTTCTGAAATTGCAAGGAGCAAAACAAATTGATAAAACTATTTGAAATAGAGGAAATACATTAAAAAAGCTACCGAACAATAAAATGCTGGGGAGGACGGACTCCCAATAGAATTCTATAAAACATTTAAAGACTTATTAATTCCTCCTCTCCTGGAAGTACTGAACCAGATTGAAGAAACACAAAACATGCCAGATTCATGCAAAACAGCAATAATTACAGTAATATCAAAGACGGGGAAAGATCCACTAACACCTGCATCGTATAGACCAATATCTCTACTCAACTCAGATTATAAGATAATAGCTAAACTATTAGCAAACAGATTGGCAGAGTATGTACCGAAAATAGTAAAACTAGATCAAACTGGATTTATTAAGAAAAGACGAACAACGGACAATATCTGTAAGTTCATTAACTTAATCCATGCAGTACAAGAAAACAAGATGCCAACAGTGGTGGTTTCCTTAGACTCAGAGAAAGCCTTTGACAAAGTAGAATGGAATTATTTATTCAAAGTACTACAGAGGTTCAACCTACCAGAGAAATATATTAATTGGATTAAAGCATTATATAAGGGACCATTGGCGAAGGTGACAGTAAATGGATATATATCAAACCAATTTAAATTAAGCAGGTCAACTAGGCAGGGATGTCCACTATCTCCCTCACTGTTCGCATTAGCTATAGAACCCTTGACAGAACTGATAAGAACAGAAAATAAAATAAGAGGGATAAAAATAAAAGAGAAGGAATGCAAAATCAGTCTATTTGCAGATGATGTCATAGTATACTTAACAGAACAAGAATTATCAAAAAAAGAATTACATAAGAAATTGAAGGAATATGGAGAAGTATTGGGGTACAAGATCAACGCAAATAAAAGTGAAGCAATGCCAATGAATAATGTGGATTTCACAAAGTTTAAGGATCACCATTTAAATGGCAAACACAAGCAATCCAATACCTAGGTATTCAACTAGATAATAATCTAGGCCAACTATATAAATTAAATTATCAGCCATTAATGAAGAAATTACAAGATGACTTAGAACATTGGAAAGATTTACCACTAATACTGATAGGAAAGGTAAATTGCATTAAAATGAATATCTTCCCAAGGATACAATACCTATTTCAATCGTTACCAATTCACCTAACAGAGAAATTCTTCAAGGAGCTAAAGAAAATGATATGGAAATTCTTATGGAAAGGGGGGAAACCGAGGATAGCGCTAGATAAATTAACAGAATGGTACAAACAAGGGGGCTTACAGCTACCAAACTTTAAGAATTATTATAGAGCAGCACAATTAAAATACCTATCAGATTTTTATCAAACAAGGGAAAAACCAGATTGGACCAGATTAGAGCTAGATAAAATAGGGGAGAAGGTACCTGAACGTATACTATATAAGTGGGATGAAAAGTTGGTGCAACATAGGAGTTCACCAGTACTGCACCATCTGCTCAACATTTGGAAGAAGATTCACGTAGAAAGGAAAAAACAAATTATCAACTACCAAAATTAATATTGACGCAATATCAACTAATCCCTTTCACAATAGATAACCTTTCCTTCAGAGAAGGGAGAGAAAAGGGATCAAAAGAATAGAAGATTGTTTTTTGGGAAATAAATTATTATCTTTTGAACAAATGAAGTACAAATATAGTATAACTCACGGTACAATGTTTGCATACCACCAACTGAAAACCTACTTGAAGGACAAATTGGGAAGCAGGCTGAGGTTATCAGAAGGAAGCAGTTTTGAATATGTGATTACAGACACAATGATAATTAAAAGATTTATAACAAACATGTACATCAAACTGCAAGAGAAAGAGAATGATGAAATAAGCTTTAAACCCAAACAAAAGTGGGAACAAGATCTAAACATAAAGATAAAGAATGAAACATGGGAAAAGCTCCGGAACTATGAGAAATACAATAAACACGAGGTTACGCATGATACAATATAATTGGTTACACAGGCTATACACCATGCCCCAAAAGTTAAATAAATAGGACCCAACAGTATCAGATAGATGTTTTCGCTGTAAGAAGGAAACGGGAACAACAGTACAAGCAATTTGGGGATGTAAGAAAGTGGAAAAGTTTTGGGAAGATCTACATCAGGTATTAAATAAAATCACAAAAAATAACATACCAAAAAATCCAGATATCTTTCTTTTAAGTAATACAAGAAGTAAAGAACTTGGCCTCGATTTGGATGAAGCACAAAAAAGATTTATTATGATAGCCTTAGCTGTAGCAAAAAAATGTATAATGTCAACCTGGAAATCAGAAGATAGCCTGAGAAGACAGCAATGGTACATAGAAATGAATAAATGTATTTCATTGGAAAAAATAACATATAATTTAAGAAATAACATCACAGTATTCGAACAAATTTGGGAACCGTACATGGAACACAACAGAGAGGTCCTACCGCGGACCTCCACCACCTAAAATGACAGAATGAGAAGAAGACGAAATGAACTGACCCAGTGTGTAAAAGTAGATGACACAATTTTTTTGTTTATTTTCATTGTGTGATGACATTGTTTAATGGGTTTAATGTATCGTATATGTTGAACGTTTGGTGGGTGGGGAGGGGGGTGGGAAAGAGGGAGGGAAGGGAGGGGGGAAAAGGTGAGAAAATGACACTGTGTATATTCAAGAGGGAAATGTTTATGTGTATTTTGGTCAATATGGTTCATAGTGTGAAAAATTTTTTTTTAAAATTAAAAAACCATCACCAGAGGAGAGAACACCCTGGATCAGGTGTACACCAATATCCCTGATGTGTACAAGGCTGCGCCTCATCTCCAACTTTGTAACACGGATCACATATCTGTCCTGCTAACCACAGCATACAGACGACTGGCAAAACAAACCAAGTCAGTATGTGCCCGGGGTAGTGGTGCACAACAGCTCTACAGGACTGCTTTGAGACCATGGACTGGAGCTGTTTCAGGGAGGTGGCCATCTGCAATGGTCATGTAAACATTGAGGAATACATGCGTTTAATGACTGACTACTTCAGAAGTCAATCCACAGGACCACAAGAGTGGTAGAGAGGATCACTGGGGTCTTCCTTCTCCCCCCATCAACATGATCGACCAGGATCATTGAGTGAAGAGGGCATGCAAAATTGTTGAGGACCCCTTCCACCTGCAAGTGCATTGTGGATATAACCAAGATCAAATGCTTCACAACCAGGGTTAACCAGAAACCATAGCTGGATGTGGAGATCCAGCCATTTCTCAGAGCTCATGATGTTGTCCTCAGGACAGGGGACAAAATGGCACTAAAATCAGCCAGGACTGAACAATGCAGAAGATAAGGTGTGAGTACACCAGAAGACCTACAGATCTATGTGACACCAACAACATGAGGAGCATATGACAAGAGATCAAGACCATAACAAATCACAAGACAACTTCCTGAGTTTAAGACAACATCTCCCTTCCAGACAAACCGAACATCTTCCATGAGAGGTTCGATGAGAAAAACAGGCTAATGGGGAAGGAAGATCTGTGAGCCTCTGATGAATGGACCTCCTGCATAGCCACAGCCAAAGTGAGGAGAACCCTATTCAAGGTGACCTACACAAGGCAGTGGGATCAGACAACATATCTAGACATGTACTGGTCTGCACAGACCAACTATCAGAGATCTTTATGGACATTTTCAACACCTCACTGCAGTCATCCATTGTCCCTACAGGTTTCAATACAGCCACCATCTTACTTGTAGCAAAGAGGGCAACAGTAATAGGCCCGAAAGACTACCGCCATGTAGTACTGACCTCCACCATTTTGAAATGCTTCTAATGTCTGGTGATGGATGGATGCATTTCAATGAACCTATAGAAGAAACCATTCCACTGATGATGCTATAGACTTGTCACTCAACTTCATCCTGACCCACCTGGAGAATGACATTTCATACACCAGATTGCTGTTCATCAATTTCAGCTCGGCGTTTAATATGGTCATTCCCCAGAGGCTGCTGGAGAAGCTGTCCTTGTTTGGACTCAACACCCCCCTCTGAAACTGGATTCTATACTTCCTAATGGAAAGACCACAGTCTGTCCTGGTCAGTAGCAGAACGTCAAGCATTGTCAGACTGAGCACTGACGCACCTCAAGGCTGTGCGCTCACCCTGCTCCTGTTCATGCTACTGACCCACAACAGCAATGCCAGATCCTGCTCCAACAGAGTCATCAAGTTTGCAGATGACACAACAGTAGCGGCCTCATCAGCAACTATGATGAGTGGCACTTCAGAGAAGAGGTGGAAAATCTTATGATATGGTGTGCGAGTAACAACCTGAGTCTCAAGTGGACAAGATGAAGGAGATGATTGTGAACTTCAGGAGCATCAGGAATAACCACCCTTCATGAGAATAACTCAGTTGAGGAGAGAGTACAGAGCACCAAGTTCCTTGGAGTTCACTTAACAAATGACCTATACTGTATACACAGCTCCTCACTTGTCAGGAAGGTGAAGACTAAAGCGGGCAAGGCTACTGGCCACTCTCATGTCAACCTTCTTCAGGAGCTCTATTGAAAGCATCCTATCCGGCTGCATCATTGTGTGGTATGGTTGCTGTACAGTCGTGGATCGGAGGTCAATCCGCAGGTCCATAAGAGTGGCAGAGAAGATCACTGGGGTATTCCTTTCCACCCCTCCCCCCATCAATATGATCTACTGGGATTGTTGTGTGAAGAGGGCATGCAAAATCATTGAGGACCCTTACCACCTGCACAGAGCTTCTTTGAGCTATTCCCATTGGGAAAGTGATACAGCAGCAGCACCAGCCTGAAAAACGACTTCTTCCCATGGGCAGTGAAACTGTTGAATAACTGAATGGACTGCTCACAGTAACCCTCTGAGACTCCACTATTTATTTAAAATATTTATTTATTTTTATATAGGTAGATTGTCCTGTATGTGTATTGCCTGTTTGTATGTATGGTTGGACCGAGAACTGGAGAACGCTGTTTCGTTGGGTTGTATTTGTTCAATCAGATGATAAAATATAAATGAACTTGAACCATACCAGTATTGAGTATTTGGGAGGATTTGAACTTGCCTGGATCCATTCTTCTCTAATTTATCTTTGTCACAAAAATACATGCAATGGCTTTTCCTTCCCTGACCATACAATTTGTTCTATTTTGCCCCGTCCTCAATTTGCTCTGTGCTACCATTCAACAATGTTGTCCACAAAGGTGGCATCAGTTGCCCTCTCTTCTTCAACACATCTAACTCTGCTTATTCCACCTTGCCTCTCTCTCAAAACTGCCATGTGGCTTGTGTAATATCCCATATTGCATATGCAGGAATTTCCCCAACTAAAAAAAATTAATAAAACTAAAAACTCTATTCCTTTGGCACTGTTACTATCTGTATCTGTCCAAAAGGTGAACCCGAATTTTTGTAACCTTGGAGTTTATATTTAACCCAAGGAAATCTCTTGGAATAGTGGATTCAAAGAGTTGATTGGGAGTCTTAGTGAGTTGCAGGAGGTTGGAAAAGAGATCATTATTTTTAATGGACACTAATATGCAGATAGTTATTATTAGTAATGCGTTACCTTTTAAAAAAAAATTCAAAGTCATTACTTTAGATCATGTTTGTCAACAAAATGGCTGCCTGTGTAACATGGCACAACTCTATCCCTTCCTTAGCACCTCTGCTGTTCAAACTGCTGTTCATGACTTTGTTGCCATGTGACCTGACTGTAGAAGCAAATTGTTCACCTCTCTTGTCCTGTCCTCTGTAAACATGAGGCCGCTAAACACCATGTTGCCGTGAGCTTACTCAATGAATCCAGTTAAGTTCCATTACTGTTGAAATTGCTTTCAATGCTAACATTCTCCTCTGTTTTTATTCTTCAAATGGTTTTGCCCCCATTTTCTCTAATCTTTACCATTCTTACATTCCCAATCTTTACTCCTTGAATTGTAACTTAATTTATTTGCTTCTAATGCCATGGGTGCCTTTTTCTATTGTCTTCAGTTGGAATTCTCTTATCCTCTTTGGTTCTCTTTCCTCATTTAAGCTGCTTATCAAAACCTGACATTAACTGATCATTTGCATGTCTGCTCTTATACATCCTGATGTGGCATGGTGGAAATTTTGTTCAATAACATTCCTATTAGGGATCTGGAAAAGTTTTGCTCTTTTACAGATATATCCATTTCTTTACCTGTTTTAATAAGAAATGTATGTTGCACTGCCACAACAAGATTTCAAGAATGAATTTGATGTCCAATTGGGACATCTGATCATTTCCCAACAGAGGTGGGAACCATTTCAAAGTCAGAGCTTTTTTGTTTGCAACTTTTCAGCTTATATCCACGGACAGAAATTTCCATGGGTCATCAAAAAAAATCATTTTTAGAGGGGATAGTCAGAATGATGACTGGAGGAAAAGGGAGAGCATTGAATCTGAGTGATAGGTGAATGGAAGCATTTTTTGGCATAAAGGGAAGAACTGTGGTATTTGAGCTAATCCTAAAACACACCTTCTGAGCAGAACTCAATTTTCCTCAACCTTTAAGGGAAATTATTTGACCACATTCTAAAAGGCCCATTATCTTATCACCCATTAATTCATTAGTGATGTAGGATCTATATTAATACAATGTTTGCCCACTTACCAATAATTCTTAAATTTTTTAATGAGGTCATTTATTTGTTTTGAAGACTCTTGAGATGTACAAATATAAGGAATAAAAGTTGTTTATTTTTTGTAAGAACATGGTGGTTTAGCAAAGAGAATAATTTTCTTACAGAACCCTTTTAGAAACCTGCCCCTCTCCATCTCAGGAGCCACTGCAAAATTATTTTGCATTTCCTATCTGCAATCTTTCCATTAGCTGCCAAAGCCCTTCAAATCCACAATTCCACATTTGAGTTTTCAGTTTTCTCCCCCCTTAAAGGCCTTTAAAACACAATCTTTGATCATGCTTTTTTCCCCCTCTCTCCTTTGGTTTAATGTCAATTCAAATACATTACTCTCCTGTGAAGCATCTGAAGATATTTCTGACATTAAAGACATTGTATAAATGCAAGATGTTGATTTTTGTTTCTGCTAAGACTGCTGCTCAAGAAGAAAAATCGAAAATGTTGGTTTGATAAAGATCAGCTAGTTTTGAAAGGGGCCTTAACTAGTGTTAAGCTTTATTTTCATTCAAGTAAACTAACCACAGGTTTGGTTTGTATGTACAAGCAACAGTAAAAAAGTGATATGCAATGAGGAAGTACAATTAACTTTTTCTCTAATGTAGATCTGATTTCAGGGATGGGTTGACTTAACATGGAGTCAATGTTATGCTGGACATGTAAGAAATGGATGAGCCACTGAGCCACCTGCACTTCACCCATTGTTGAATACATTACTTTTCTACCTCAGCTTCAACTTCCTGCATGATCCTCATAACCTGTTCTTTTCTCGGTAAAACAAACTCAACCATAACCACTCTGTGATTAATTGTCCACATTTTTCTGGGGAACAGTCCCTGAAATAATTATGATCTGAGTCCTTAATGAACACCAACATATTTTGTAATTTTAACCCACACAGTCAGAGGATTCAGAGTTTATAAATGGCTAAATATTAAACACGTTGAATTTATTGGGAAAATGCATTTCTAATGAAGAGTCTTGAACCTAAAATGGTAATGTTTTCTCTTTTCACAAATACTGCCCAAGCTGCTGTGTGTTTCCAGGAATTTCTGTTTTTATTTCAGATTTTTTGGTCCTTAAAACATTTCTAATATTGCACTGCTACTGTAACAACATTTATAACACAAAAGATCGGCAACAAAAGTCATTACTTTGGATCAATAGGTACTCAGGATATCTGCCACAAAATTATTTGTTTTGAGGAGGATCACTTCCTGTTTTAATTCCGTAAACCTCTTGGATGCATTGAAAACATCAGCCATTCCTTCCTCACCTGATCTTCATCATTCACTGCTGCCATGTAGGAGACAATGCTGTGCAATTCCTCAACTGAAACTGCTTTGCAGATGAAATCCTTAAGCAGGTTGAAGATCGATAGTTGAATGGTTTTAACATCAGCTGTGACCTGGTTATCCTTCTGTGTGCTGGGGGAAAAAAAAAGAGCAAATATTAAACAGACTGCATACTGCCCCTTCCTTTATTAATTGCACAACTTATTTTTTTATTCAGTCGCTTGAATCTCTGGTGATCTTTTACCAGTCTGACTGAGCTGACCTACGCAGCTGACACTAGTCTACTTTCTGAGATAGCCCAGTAAGTTACTACTATATCATAGGACTGACAGTTAACAGAGGTAGGAGACTACCAAATTAACAAAAGATCATAGATGATACCTCTGCCAAGGATAATTTTTGTTTTAAATATATCGTCCTCACCTGTATTCTACTCAATGAACAGTAACTGTAAAGCTATTCAATGAGTAATTCTGATTTTGTGAATAACCTCTAACTTGCAATTCCAACAATAAGTAATCCCAACATTGTATCACCACTGACTGAAGCCTATTCACCATCTTCAACACACATACCTCACAAAAGGAGCTTTTCCACTCACCCATAATGAGTTCGGATAGAATCCAGTACATACTGAACACCATACTTCTTTCTGATACGTTGTTTGTGATCTTTGGTAATTGTAGATAAGTACTGTATGTGCCCTATGAATGCAAGGACAAGCAGATCATGACTTTCACCCCTGAAACACAAACCATCCCACGTTAATTTGAAATTACTAGTGTAAGGCATTTGGAAATGGCTGAAACTTGGGACAAACCAATAGGAAGCATCATTACCAAGGCTTTGCAAATCAATGGGTAGCAAAGACAAACATATTCCAAGGAAGAACTTTCAAAGAGTAGAGTGAAATGACAAGGTGTGATCAAGCAAAAGAAAATATGCTGGAGGAACATTATGTATTCACCAGTGTTAAGGGTATCAAGAATAAAATTGTAAACATGTTCGCACTTTCAATTTCAAATGATCATCAAGAACACTCAAATCAGCCAGGACACCACAGGATCATCAAGCTCATTGAAATCTTCTCCCTAAAAAAGCATCAAATGCCATAGATCCTCATACACCATAAATTTAAATTCCCCTCACGATAATTTAAAAATTTGAATTCTAGAAATAAAGTTAACAGTTAAGGTACCAAAAGAAGTATGGAATGTTTAGTCCTGGTTCACTAATACCCAAGTAGGATAGTCCTATTTGATCCCACTCCCCAATATCACCAAGGCCTGAGCTCCTCTGTCCTGTAAAGTACCAAGGAAGCTATGCAATTGAACATCCCCAGTGTAAGAAATGTTGACCTTATCTTCCCATCGCTTGTCTGAATGGTTAGTACACTTGAGCGTTGTAAGATTTCCCAGTTTCATTAATTTTAATCATCAATTTTAATTTTAACACACTCTAACAGGAGGTAAGAATTAAATTGGGTCTGTCTGGATTTGGCAGCTCCATAGGCAACCGCACAGATCAGTGCATTTTGGTGTCATGAGAGCATTTTTTTGGGGGGCAGGTTGGGGTATTCAGTGAACAAGTTTCAGTGAAGAATGTGAGCTTATCCATGCTTTTCCCCAAATGTTCTTCCTTGTGCACAGGAGGAATTTTGTGGATAAGTTTCTGAATAAAATGTTGAACTTACCTAATCGAACAGCGAAGTCGCTGTGGCTCCAGATGCGAAAGTCGAAGAGCAGGTACTGGTACAGGTAGTGGAGCAGAAGGTTATTGCCATCACTGGCTGCCTGCTCCATTAGGAATTGACAAGCCATGAGAACATTCACATCCACTCTGTGGCTTGGAACCTGAATCAAGGAAAGGCATGTATTAATCCTTTCATCTCAAAGTGCTTTACAGCATGTAAAGAGCTCTTCAAATATAGTCACCATTTTAACAAAATAAGCATTATTGACAATTAGTGGCAGAAAGTTCCCTCAAACAAACAACTTAATGGCTTTATCTTGATGAGGTTGGTCCAGGGATAAATACAACACAGATTACTCCCCTTTTTTCCCCAGAGGGTTTCAGAAGTGCCTGGACATATGCTCCAAATGTTAATATTGGACATGTCATGCTTTTCTGTCAGGAACTTGTAGGTTTGCATCTGAAATTCATCCCATTGAAAATAACTGGAGTCACAGATTTAGCATGAATAACCAGTCAACTTCAAGCTGAACTTTTATGTATACCTCCACACTTGTCCAGTACTGCACCAAGATGATAGTCCAGTGACATCTCTTGAGTGGATACCACAGAGCCATACTTCACATCCATTTTTAAGGAACTGTGGCAGGTCAGGAATGAAATGAAAGAATATAGGATACAATCAAGAAAATTAAAATCACTTTACTTAGAATAATTTAAAAAAAGAACAAGTTCTGTGGAGAAAAAAAAGCTGTAAGCATGGTTCCTAATGAATGCTTTAAATGACCTTCACAAGAGAAAGGGGTCAAGAAGACAGGTACAGAGAAATGTAGACCAGTATGGGAACACACAAGAGACTGCAAATGCTGGAATCTGGAGCAAATCACAATGTGCTAGAAGAGTTGAGCAACATCTGTGGGAGAAAAAGAATGGTTAACACTTTTGGCCGGAATCCTTTGTCAAAACTGACAAGAAACAAGATAATTTTTGCCAAACTTTGCCAAGTTTATAATGAGCAAGCAAATGTGGGTGTCAGTAATGTATTGGTCAGTTGCTCAGGTGGGTATAAAAATCGCAAATGAAGTTCAATCCAGAGGTGTGAGATAATACTTTGGGGAAAGCAGAAGGAACGAGGGAAAGACAGTGGATATACAAGAACACCTCCCTCCTGCAGGATCCCTTCCAATTTGCAAATTTAAATAGGTCATATACATTGAATGGTAGACAATTGAGGAGTGCAGAGCAACAAAGGGATTTAGGAGTTATGGTAAATAGTACCCTCAAGGCTGATACTCAGGTAGATGGTGTGGTGAAGAAGGCATTTGGAATGTTGGCCTTCATAAATCGGAGTATTGAATTCAAGAGTAGGGAGGTTATGATGAAATTGTACAAGGCATTGGTGAGGCATTGGTGAGGCCAAATTTGGAGTACTGTGTACAGTTTTGGTCACCAAAGATATAAACAAAATAGAGAGAGTACAGAGAAGGTTCACGAGAATGTTGACAGGATTTCAGGGTCTCAGTTACAGGGAAAGGTTGTGCAGACTGGGGCTTTTTTCTCTGGAGCGTAAAAGATTGAGAGGGGACTTGATTGAGGTGTTTAAGATTTTAAAAGGGACAGACAGAGTAAATGTGGATAGGCTTTTTCAATTAAGAAAGGGGGAGATTCAAACTAGAGGACATGGTTTAAGATTGAAGGGGGAAAATTATAAGGGGAACATGAGGGGTAATTTCTTTATGCAGAGGGTGGTGGGGATGTGGAATGAGCTTCCGGCAGACGTGGTCGAGGCGGGATCATTGGTTACATTTAAGGAAAGACTGGATCGTTACATGGATAGGAGGGGACTAGAGGGGTATGGACCGGGTGCTGGTCAGTGGGACTAGGAGGGTGGGGATTTGCAATGGCATGGACTAGTAGGGCCGAACTGGCCTGTTCTGTGCTGTAAGTGGTTATATGGTTATATAGTTATATGAAGACATGTTTCAGGGTTAGGGCATGAGAAGTTTTGCAAGTTTTGCTTTGTCAGACAAGGTGAACTCTGGGAGAGTTGAAGGAAAGCAATCACTAAAATGATTCTGATAAAAAGTCCTATGTTATTTTCTATCCCTCCTAATCCTTCTCAGTCTATCTTCAGACCTTTAATTGGTGATCCCATAACACCATACTTCCTCAATGCCTCATTGCCATCAGTCAGTCTTACCAGGTTCTCTTCTTCTCTATCCAGTCTGCAATTGCTTTTTGTCTCTTTACCTTTGTGCTCTCAAGAATTAATAATTGGTTCTCTTCCCTTAATTTATCTACTTCCCTTTTGCTACATCATCCAATATAATAATGTTGGATTCAACATCATTCTGATAATAGGTTATTGATATGAAATATTAACTCTATGTATTTTGTCTCTCCACAAATCTCATCTGACCAGCTGAGTATCTTCAACATTTTGTTTTTATTTCAGGTCTCTCGTTTTTTGCCTTTGAACACCACTGCCTCCTTTGACCTCTCCACTCCATGATTTACCAAACTGTTTGTTCAATAAGGCAGAAGTTTCCTTTACTAAATATTGGGAAGACAGAAGTAATTTTCATTGGTTCCCCTATTCCCCATCTTCTTGTGATTGTAAGATTTCTTAGTATTAATACCAGATTTTCCCAAGACATATCATCTCGAAAACATCAACTTCCATGTAAATGCGTAACTCTGCCTTTTCCACAGAACAACTGCTGCTTCAATTGTATGCTACCTGAGGTAACTAAATTTGATTATTCTTTTGCTCCTCAGACCGGCTTCTCATTTTAAACTTTAAGATATATATTCCTGAGGTGCCTTGGTACGACTAATCAAATAGAAGATTTTGATTATGGAAACTGAAATGAAGGACTTATTTTTGCTGTGCGATAAATTCTTGAGTAAGCCACAGTTTACACTCAATATTTTGGCAAATCAACATTTAAAAAAAAGAATTTAGAAAAACAGCAAGGAAACAAGCCATTTCAGCCCATGAGTCCGTGCTGCCCAATTTACACCCAATTAACCTACACCCCAGTATGTTTCAAAAGGTGGGAGGAAACCCAGGGAAAACCCATGCAGACAATGGGTGAATGTTCAAATTCCTTACAAACAGCACAGGATTCGAACCCAGGTCCCAATCGCTGGTGCTGTAAAAGTGTTGTGCAAACCACTTCGCTAACCATTGTATGCTCTCTCTAGTTTTATTGTCTTTTTTAATAGACAAAGCTGCACACCTTGGCTGTGTTCTTTGCTGTGCTTCTAAGATGATACAAGAATCATTACTCTAACTCCAGTTAAGCAGGTCTTGCCACTTCCCAAATTTCTGCAAATGAAGTATCTTCTTTTAGGCAATAGAATGTGGCAAAACCATCCAATTAAGTTTAATATCTGTAATGAGGCTACATTAAGTTTAATGAAGCAGCAAAAGAGGTTACAACCCTGAAAACTATTTGAAATTATACTTTTGAGACTGCACTCAGAGACACATCCATTCTGCTTCAGTGCCTGCAGAGGGAAGATGGCCAAGCAATGGATTCCAAGGTGGTCTGCAATTTGAACTAATGCTCTTGAAAATGAGGAGCATTTTTCTCTACAATGTTCAAAACAATTGCAGATTACATACAACATTGGTTATGTACAAAGTAAATATTGTGTTTCTGATGAACCATCAATAATCACAAAAGGCTGAAGTTGTTAAACTATCGGGCTTTTCTTAACAACCATCAACCTCACTGACTGATCGAAGCAAAGAGAAAGGGGGAGCATGCAAGGGGCTATGGATAGGATGCGTGACCAGCCGGCAGTGGCCAATCATGGCATAACAGTGGTTTACCACATTCACCCTTCTTTTTAAGAAAAATCCTGTGGGGTGAGAGCAAAGATAAGGTGGGGTGGTGGGGGAGTGTAGAGCTGGTACATTGTTGGTTCCAGGACCCCTAAGGTTGAAGTGGGAGGGGGTGTCTGTTGAAAGTCAGTGGTGGTCGGGGAGGCTCCCAATGAAGCAAAGTCTCGGATTAAGGGCATGTCTTCGCACCCGCTAAGGATGGCAACATAGTCATACCGGGGGTTAACGTAGAGAAGGCGGAGCATCACGACCAGCAAGTCAATCTTAGTTTGCCTGACGTGCTTCCAGAGCAGAACTGGTCCTGGGGAGGTAAGCCAGGCGGGCAGCGTAGTCCCTGACACAGACTTCCTTGGGAAGGCAAACATCCGTTCATGAGCCGTGTTGTTAGTGGCCGTACATAAAAGTGACCGGACACAGTGGAGTGCGTCTGGGAGGACTTCTTGCCATTGGGAGATGGGAAGGCCCCATGACTTCAGTGCCAAGAGGATGGTTTCCAGACCGTGGGATTCTCCCTTTCTACTTGCCTATTTCCTCTAGGATTGTAGCTGGTGGTCCTGCTCGTGGCGATGCCCCTGGCCAGCAGGTACTGCCACAGCTCATCACTCATGAACGATGTCCCTCAGTCACTGTGGATGAAGCCAGGGTACCCAAAGAGTGCGAAGATATTGGAGAGGGGCTTGATAACTGTGGCCGTGGTCATGTCCGGGCATAGTATGGAAAAGGGGAAATGGGAGTATTCATTGATGATTATAAGGAAGTAGACATTATGATTGGAGGAGGGGAGATCCCTTGAAATCAATGCTGAGGTGTTCAAAGGGGCAGGTAACCTTGATCAGATGCACTTTGTCCAGCTGGTAGTATTGATGTTTACATTCGGTGCAGACCTAACATTTTTTAGTTATAGTCCGGACTTACTCACTGGAGTACGGTAGATTCCAAGATTTGATAAAAAGGGAAAACCTAGCAACTCAGGGGTGGCAAAGGTCATTGTGGAGAGTCTGCAATCTGTTCACTTTCACACTAATGCAAGTTCCTTGGGAAAGGGTGTCCAGAGGCTCGTTAAGTTTGCTGGGCCGGTAGAGAATGTTATAATTGTAAGTGGACAGCTCGATTCTCCACCTGAGGATCTTAGCTTTCTTGATTTTTTCCCTTTGCTTAAACAAGAATGCCATCACCCGCAAAAGAGATCATCCGCAATGGCAGCTGAGGTCAGATCACTAGAATAATGAGATGGTGTAGGGGACCAGTCACTCTCGGGGCACGTGAGAAAAAGGCGACAGGTCTAACTGCTTGATTTCTGGGCAAAGTCAAATGCATCGCTCTCCACTTGGAATGGTGTGGACTCATCTGTGGCATTAATGGTTGTCTTGGCAATGTTGCCTTTGATATTGGCTTGGGCTTCTGGTGGCAGGGGAAACGTGGTAGCATTGACTAATGGGCAAATGTTGTCCATATAGTTGGGGACCCATTGAGGATAGTATAAGAACCTGAGGCATCTCTTCAGAAGGTATGTTGGAGGGATAACTCCATCAACGGATGCATGTGGTTCAGTTGGGGCCAATGTAGTCAACCATGTAGTCAAGTATGGCTTGTCATGCTGTCTGGAACACACATTTATCCTCGTCATAAGTAAGGTTCATGCATTTTGCAGCCCTGAGGAACTTGCAAAGGTTCACATCTTGATCCTGCAGGTCATTGCCACAGATAGTAATGTTATCTAGGTATGGGAAAGTGGCCTGGAAGATGGAGACCCCATTTGTGAAGCTGAAAGGGACCCAGAGGAAGTGGTGGAAGCGGCCATCTGCCTCAAATGCTGTACATTGGCAGGGTCTTCTGGTCATATCAGGAGCTGGTAATAAACCAACTTCAGGTCATTCATGGGGAATACCCAATATTGTGCAATCTGGTTGACCATATCGGATATACGGGAAAGGGAGTAAGCTGCATATACCAGTTGATGGTCTGGCTATAGTCTATGACCATCCTATTCTTATTCCCATTCTTCACCACGACCACCTGGGCCCTCCAAGGGCTATTACTGGCCTCGATTATGCCCTCGCCCAATAAGTGCTGATCCTCCTCCTTAATGAATGCCCTGTCAGTCACACAGTATTGTTTACTCATGGTGGCCACTGGCTTGCAATCTGGGGTGAGGTTGGCAAACAGTGGGGGCCACCTGTGAACTGTTCTTTGCAGATGGTGAGGGGGGAGTGGCCTATCGAATCGTAGAGTGACTTTCTGAAGTTGGCACTTGAAATCCAGCTCCAGTAGCAAGGGGTCACAGAGTTGTGGCATAACGAGCAGTCTGAAGCATTTGTACACTACAAGACCCAATGGTGGCTGCCGTGTATTATTTGGACGTGAATGGTATTCTGTGTTTGGCGAGCCATATTTTAAAGGACAGTCATTTAGCAGTATCGGGGTGCATAAAGCTTTCTGTATTCCCACTATCAAATAAATAGTTGATAGAACGCCAGTTTACCTGGACGTTCATCATGGACCTGGCGAGTTCGTGCGGCACCTCCTGGTTCCGGGTGATGAAGGCCAGTATGGATTAACTGTCTGAGTCTGATGGGTGTTCATGGACGATGGCCGGCCTTGACCCCTCGTCGTATCGTAGGCCTGGGAAGATGGCATTTAGCGCACAGTTCAAAATGACGGCCCACACAAATAGCATATGACATCACTCGTGAGCAGGGAAGATGGCACCAATTGCGCTGTCCAGAGGGGCGACTGTCCACACAAGGCACTGCTAGATTTCGCGGATGGTTTGGACTGGCTAACTTTTCCCGGCACCTGGAGCACACTATATCCTTGGCAGGGCAGCACTTCCTCGGATGCTGACCATGCCCGCAAAAGCGATCACCCTCAATGGCAGCTGAGGTCAGATCACTAGAATAGTGAGATTGTGTAGTGGACCAGTCACTCATGGGGCAGGACAATGCCTGACCCAAGATAGTGGTGCCCGTGGTGACCAAGTGGCCGAGTTATCATCTGAGTTCTGGAGGGCTACCTCCAGTGTCTCTGCAAGTTAAATCGCCCTTTGCAGGTCAATTACTTTTTGTTCTAATAGCTGTTGTCGTATGTACCTGGAGTGGATACCAGCCAAGTTTGCATCTCTGATGAGGTCCTCTGTGTTCTGGGAGGCCAACACGATCTTACACAGGGTCTGCAGGTTCTTGGCACTCAACTCACCAGGTCGCTGTTTTCTAGTGACCAGGAGATGCCTGGCATAGAGCTCATTTACCTTCCTGCAATACTGGGCCTTGAGGATCTCCATAGCTGCTTGGTACAAGCTGGTGCCGCTAATCATTGTGAACACTTGGGGCATGACACACGAGAAGAGTAATGTCAGTCAGTTAGCGTCCATGGTGATGGCATCCATGGCCGCTGCCAGGAAGTTTTCAAAGCAGCGCAGCCAAATTTTAAACTTGTTTGGGGCATCCGGCAGCTGACGGTTGATATCAAGCTTCTCAGGTTTCAGGTACTGTTTCATGCTTTTTAAAAAAAATTTTAGTTAATAAAATTGATGTACCATCAATAATCACAAACGGCTGAAGTTGTGAAACTATCAGGCTTTTATTAACTAAAGACTGTAACAACTATCAACCTCATTGACTGATCAAACAAAAAGAAAGGGAGAACATGCAAGGGGCTATTGGTAGGATCAGTCTCGGGAGTCGTGTGCAGCCAATCATGGCACAACAGTGGCTTACCACAGTTTCAATGTCCCATCAATCACCTTTAGTTACTTTACTTTGGCTTGGCTTCGCGGACGAAGATTTATGGAGGGGGTAAAAAGTCCACGTCAGCTGCAGGCTCGTTTGTGGCTGACAAGTCCGATGCGGGACAGGCAGACACGATTGCAGCGGTTGCAAGGGAAAATTGGTTGGTTGGGGTTGGGTGTTTCCTCCTTTGCCTTTTGTCAGTGAGGCGGGCTCTGCGGTCTTCTTCAAAGGAGGTTGCTGCCCGCCAAACTGTGAGGCGCCAAGTTGCACGGTTTGAGGCGTTATCAGCCCACTGGCGGTGGTCAATGTGGCAGGCACCAAGAGATTTCTTTAGGCAGTCCTTGTACCTTTTCTTTGGTGCACCTCTGTCACGGTGGCCAGTGGAGAGCTCGCCATATAATACGATCTTGGGAAGGCGATGGTCCTCCATTCTGGAGACGTGACCATCGCCTTCCCCAATCACCTTTAGTAAGTGGGAGAGAAATGGGCGATCCCCGAATGCAGACACAGAAATGTAAAATCATGGCAAATTTCAAAGGGTTACACTTTCTCATTGAACACTCTGGCTTGTGTCACTGTTCTCCTCTCTGCAAATGTCTCACTCTCATTCCCTCCAAGTGCCTCAGTTCCAACTGAAGTTTGCAGTTTTATCAGAATGATGGCAGGCTTTGAGGGTTAAATCATGAGGAAAGTTGTAAAAATGGATACTTTATTCCCTTGAGTATCAAAGACAAAGTGCTAATGTTTAAATGTTAAAAGAATTCACAGGGTTTAATGTAGAAAAACTAATTCTTCTGCATGAGGGAGTCAACAAATCACAATTTAAATTAATGAGTTAGTCTTTGGAATTAAGAAACAGTTTTTATGTTCACAGATGCCAACAAATTATTGGCAGCTCATTATAGTTAATAGCAACTGTAGTGCACATAATATTAATTGTGAATAATAATTGTTGATTTAAAGCTGTTACATATTATTAAAGGATCATGTCATGTGACTGCTCTCTGCTGCTTGTGTTTTGTGGATTGCTCTGAGCAACTCACAAAGAATAGTAAGAAAATTACATGAAGATATTAAAGATGAGAAATGTGAATTCATGAAACATTGGTGAGACATCCCTGTAGTATTTATGGGAGAAAGAAAAGGAAGAGATTTTCAAAATAATAATCCAAGCTTGTTTGGGCAGAAATATAAAAATACACATAGTACTAAAATTTAATAAAGTCATAACCAAAGTTAACCATGCACTATGGTTTATTTCTTTAGGAATAGTTTTAAAGTACAGAAATCATGTTAACATATTAATTATTAGACTGTATTTGAAGAAATGTAGAGTCCTGCTCAACATAAAAACAATATAGAAATGCTGGTGAGGATGCAAAATTATTTTAAAAACTATTACCAGAAAGGCACAAGATAAGTTAAGGATGCATAGGGTGGGTATTTCTTCTCTTCTAGAAGTGATGGCTGAGAGACAACCTAATTGAGATTTTTAAAATAAAGAAGGGTTTCAATGCATGAAGAGAACATTTCTGATTTGGGAGAAAATACCTGGGGAAAAAATAGAGTCAATCAACAAAAGATAGTATCCAAGAAATCAAATAGTGAATTGAGAACAAAACTTTTATTTTTTTCTCACAGAGTATCAAGAACATGGAACGTGCAATCAACAGTGGTTGAGATTAAATGTATAGCTACAGATAAAGGGAGGTGAGCTAGATCTTTGAGGGAGAAGAGAACCAATAATTATAAAGAATAAATTAAGGAGGGGAGGTAGTTCTCCTTGAGCACAGATGGGTTAGGTTGGTTGGTTTGGTGCAATGCTTTATATTTACACAGGTCATTATCTTAAAATTAGAGCAAACTCATTCAGAACGGAAATACAGATGCAACCCATCACACCAAGAAAAGAGAAATTCAAAAATTTCTTCCCTGAAAGAAAGTGGACACCAGTGCAATTGAAAATTTCAAAACTCAGTTTTATTGGAAAATATGTTGAAGACCAAGAAGCAAAGATGGAGAAATGCTGTTGATGTGGAAACCAGACGTCATCTAATTAAATGATGGAACAGAGTCCAGGGATCAAGAGGCCTAACTACTATTCTCATTTTGCACATGCTAAAGAATACCTCTTACTTAATTATTCTGACTATCCCAGTTTGCCTGGTATAGTTCAAGTTTATTTATAATCTAATTGCAGAAGAACTATCTGATGAAACAGCATTTGATGGTCCTCAGTGCAAAACATGCAAACACACAGCATACATACAGACAAGCAAAACATATGCAGTACAAATAAACATATAAAATCAACAAATATTAATAGATAGTAAGGTCTTGGATGGTTAGTGTCCGCAGCTCATTTAGTAGTTTAGCATTTTCACTGCTCGTGGGAAGAAGCCGTTTCTTGGTCTAGTGATTCTGACTCCATTACTCCTGTATCTCTTTCACTATGGGAGTGACTGAATGATGTGTGCAGGGAGGAAGGGGGTCCTCAATGATTTATTGTGCCCTCTTCAGACAATGATCCCGATAGATCACATCGACTGGGGGGGGGGGTGTTGGGGGGTGGGGGGGAGAGAGGAGATCCCAGTGATCCGCTCTGCCTCTCTAAAATTCCTGTGAATGAACCTCCCATCCAATTCTCTTCAGCAACCATACCACACTGTGATGCAGTTGGCTAGGACACTTTCAATATAGTTCCTGTAGAAGGTTGACATGAGGGTGGCTGCTAACCTTCCCCACATCGGTCTTCTCAGGAGGTGCAGTTACTAATGTGCCTTCCTGACATGTGAGGAGATGTTGTGTGTTCACAATAGACTACTTGTTGAGTGGACTCCAAGGAACTTGGTGCTCTCTCTCCACTACTGAGTTATGTGTAATCGAGGGTGGTTGTTATTGGTCCTCCTGATGTCAATGATCATATTCTTTGTCTTGTTGACATTGAGACCCAGGTTGTTATTCGTACTACATCACAACATTTCCACCTATTCTCTGTAGTGTAACTCATTGGTGTTGATGAGACAAATTTCCATTGTGTCATCTGCAAACTTGATGACTCCGTTGGAGCTTGATCTGCTGTTGCATTCGTAGATCAGTAGCGTGAACAGGAGTGAGCTGAGCACTCAGCCCTGGCCATCATAACAGAGCTTTATGTTCTGCTACTGACATGGACAGACAGACTGTAATCATTTCATTAGGAAGTCCAGAATCCAGTTATAGAGAGGGGTGTTTAGTCCCAGTGAGGACAGCTTCTCCACCAGCCTCAAGGGAATGATTGTATTAAATGCCGGGCTGGTTGATGAACAGCAGCCTGGTGTATGAGGTGTTGATCTCCAGGTGGGTCAGGATGGAGTGGGACAAGGCTACATCATCAGTGGAATGTTTTCTTCTATAGGCAAATATAAATGGGTCCACTGTATCTGGAAGAGATGTGCTTTGATGTGTTCCATCATCAGATGCTCAAAGCATTTCACAATCGTGGAGGTCAGTGCCATGGGGCAGCAGTCATTAAGGCCTGTTACTGTCAGCATCTTTGGTGCAAGGATGATTGTAGCTGTCTTAAAACCCAAGGGGATAATGGACTGCTGCAGTGAGGTTTTGAAGATGTCCATCAAGACCTCCATCTGTTGATCTGAGCAGTCCTTCAGTACCCAACCAGGAATCTTATCTGGCCCTGCTGCCACGGTTGTGGGAATCAAATGTTGACCAGTCCTGAATTCCACAGAGGACTTGTGTAAGTCATTTATCTCCAACTAATAGTGGGTGGCTTTATGTCATCTATAATGTCAATCACCTTTCTTAGGGATTTGGCAATCAACACAAATCTGACTCATGAGTCACGTGTTTGCCCAAAGTTGGTTCTTGGATCTGCGAGCAATAAAATGCTCCAAGGTTTGGCCTTACCTGTTGCAGCAGAGCACCCATGATAGCTGGACCATTGCACTGGATGAGATTCTCCTGGTTTATAGGATGGTTTTGGATGAAGTTTTTAATAAGCAGCAAAAAAGCTGCAACACTATTTCTCTCCAATTTGCTCTCTATAAAACAATGACAAGAATGTTAGTAAGAGAAAGGTTCTTTGATGACATAAACTAAATTATCTGTCAGCTCTCCACTACCACACTAATAGCATCATGGAGAAAGCACGTCAGCCCCTCTACTTCGTCAGGAGTTGGCGGTGGTGTGATATGACACCAGAAACCCTGGCAAATTCCTACAGGTGTGTGGTGAAAAGTGTGCTGGCCTGCTGAATCATAGTCTGGTATGGGAACACCAATAACCCTGAGCATAAAGTCCTCCAAAAGGTAATGGACAAAGCCCAGGACATCACAGGCAAAACCCTCCCCACTATCGAGAACATCAACATTGCCAATGGAGAGTAACAGCAAACATCAAGGATCCATAACACTCAATACACACTCTGTTCTTACTTCTGCCATCAGGAAAGAGATATAGGTGCCACAAGACTCACCTCACCAGATTCAGGAACAGCGGCTATCCCTGCACTATCAGACTCCTCAACAACAAACTCAATTCTGGATTTCATTTAAGGACTCTTGTGCACTTTATAGATTTTTTATTCTCTCTCTATTGCAGTCAGTTTGTTTACATTCAGCAGCTGTTTATAGTTCTTTAACGGTTTACATGTATATGCTGTGTACAGTGTTTTTTGCACCACCAATGAGTGATAATTCTGCTGTGCCTGCAGGAAAAAGAATCTTAGGGTTGTATGAGAAGGCACTCTGGCAATAAATCTGAAATCTGAAATTACCCTTCAACGCACAAAACTCCATTCATTAGGAGATTCCTACAGGTAAAATGTAGCAGAAATCCAAGGCCTGGGGTCTGAATAAAACTCAAAACCAACCAATGTAACTGAGCTAACCTGGCATTTTTTTTAGAAGTGCTTTGATACTTCCCAAATGCTCAATATAAATATATATCTTCTTTATTAGGGCTCCAATGATTTATTACTTCCACTCTTCATCAAAGAAAATGCTGTCATGATATAGCTACTCCTGACCCTGTACACCTCTTGTCATGACAACTTTCTTTTATTGTCGCTTGGAGGACATCAGAATGTCATTGTTGTCTGACTCGTTCTAACAAATTTGTACTAAAGTTAAGTTGAATTTTCCAAAGTTTTGGTAAACAATATTAAACATTTTTAATGTTATCAGTTGCTGATACATTGTTACAAACCATTAAAATATTGTTGGACAGTCAATAGAAATTGTCGGAGCTTTTTCAATCCCTCCATTTTGCAAAACAAAATAACTAAACTGAGCATCTTCATCTCACTAACATGGGCGAGAAACCAGCTGTAACCTTGGCTTAAAGATGTTGCTAGGAGACAGCATAAAAATCTGTTAAACAACAGCTAGAACTGTTTGTGTGCTTGAAATCCATTTTAGCCCTTACACCTCTAACCTACGCTTAACCATCTTGGAGACATGTGCCCTACTGTCCCTTGTCACAAGTTACTTGTCATTATAGGGACTGCAAAATTTTCATTTCCTCCAGTTCACCCCACATTCCCCCTCTCAATGAATCATATTGGGTTTACCTGAAGACTTTCCCAAGGGCAGGACCATGCTGTGGAAGTTCTGAGACGAGGTCAGTTCTGGTCCCACCAGGTCTGTAGTTTCTTGGTTCTCCTCTGAATCATTACCCTTGGATGACACTTGCTCTAGCAAAAGGAGCAAGGTTCCCATCCCTCCCATGCAGCTGATCACATCCTTAACAGCAAATAGGAAAAATATAAAAACAAAGTGGCTTTATGTAAATGTGTCTGTTGGCAAATACATGAATGATACCTTACAGACAAAATCATCACTAATTATTGAGAAGCTACAACTGTATTATGACAGGTAATTACTTAAATACTGCCTGAGCATTGATTAAATGTGACAAGAATGACTGATTCAGTATTGACTGTGTGGGTAACTGCAATGACTGGCCTAGAATACATTATCGATATTATTACGGCACCTCAAATGTATTGAATCTTGGATCAGCCAAATTTTGTATCTGCACTTTATCAGGAACTGAATCATAGAAATGGGAATAATGTGTTATCCAGTTGATTGAGACATACCTTAATATCCCAGTTAATCGTGTTATGCCCAGTCAACCTTCCATCGTAAGAATGATTGGCAGATAGATCCAAACAAATATGATTTCTACAGGCCTAAAAAAGGACAACATTAAATAATTACAAAAGACAAGTAGCTGAAAGACATTTTCAAAACCTGAGGCACAGATATACCTCTGAAAGAAATTTCCTGAATTCCCTTCTCAAGCAATCTGTTTTCCCCATTAGAGAGTGTTACACGACAAATAGAGGCCATTTGGCCCATTATGTCCATACCCTGATGAATTCCATCCTTCGTCTGTTCTTTTTAGCCTTTCACATCTTTCCTCACTGGAGATTTATCTAATTCTCTCCTGAAGCCACAACAGAATCCCTTCTCCAACACATTTCAGAGAGTGGATTGCAGATTCCAACCACATGATGTCTAAGAGGTTTTCCCTCATTATTATCAATTCTCCTCCTCCTCTTTATTTTATGTCTCTAACTTCATGTGTCCTTTACCAACAGGAAAAAGCTTTAGATTAACCACTCTATTCAGAAAACTCAGCATTCTCCCTTCCCCTATGTGGCTCCATCATTTTCCATTTTTTTCTTTGCTTCATCCACTGTTCCCTGTCTTCCAACTCCATCCCTCTCCTCCTCTGCCTGGCATCATCTGCCCTTCATCCTTCACTTCAATCCACCTATCAGCTGCTGGCTCTTGTCTCACCCCGCTCTCCTGTTTATACTGGCTGTTTTTCTTCTCTACTCTTCAACTTGATACAGGGAGTTGACCTGTAACATCAACATTTTAATTTTTAATTTAGACATACAGCACGGTAACAGGCCCTTTCGGCCCACAAGTCTGTGCCGCCCAATTACCATATTTTTATGCATATAACATGCATATTATATGCATATTTTACAAACAAGATACTCCCTCCCTCCCCATGCATTTTATGTGGATGAGCGCTATACGAGAATATTTTTGCATATTGAAAGAATGCCCACAATTAATAGCGAGCATGGGAAAGTTGAACCAGTAATTTATAGTGGGCATGGGAATATAATAGAGGCATTGAAAGAACATGCGACTGTGGGAAAGATACTCCAGCAGTTTATAGTGAGTATGGGAATATTATTCCAAGTATGAGAAAGAACGCACACAATTTATAGTGGCTGTGGGAAAGATGGAATTTAGAGCAAGTGTGGGAATACTATAGCAAGCATGAGAATGTAATATTGGTAATGAAAGAATGGGCACAATTTATAGCAGGCATGGGAAATTTTGATCTCGGGACTATCTCTTTGTACTTAATGCCATGGTATTTCTATAAACTGGACATTCTGGCGAGGGCTCTCCACCTTATCATTGTTAATGCACATACCCATCCCTGAGGGAGGAGATTAACATCTCAAGTGCCTCTGATTTGAGACAATATTAGAATTAAAATTCTGTTTAACTCTGTCGCCTGTCTTCAATCTATTAAATTGATACCTCTCCAAAGCTTGTAACTGTGTTGCAGCAGGATGTCATCTATATAATGGGCAAATGACACTGATGGGGGAAGTTGACTAGGTGTTCATTGCAGGAGATCAACTGTGGCAGATACTGGTATGTGCTTTGTCTCATGTCCCATTTAATGCAAATTGATTTTGCCATGCGTGTGCAAGTTATACAAAAATATTTTTATACAATTTATGATTTTCTGCACATTATATGCGTGTGCATGTTATATGAGTGAAAATATGGTACCTACACCCACAGTACATTTTGAATGGTGGGAGGAAACTGGAGAACCCTGAGGAAACCACGCAAATCTGGGAAGAATGTATAAACTCCTATAGACACCACTGGATTCAGAACCTGGTCACTGCCACTGTAACAGTGTTGCACTAACTGCTACATTTACCATTCCCCTCCCCCACCCCACAGATGCAGTTTGAGCTACTAAGATCCTCCAGAAGTTTATTTCTTTTGTACCTGAACCATCTCTCCATCTCTTCCTGAAATCCAGCCTACTGTCCTGCCACAGTTTTGACTGTTAATTTATCTGGGTCAGATCCCCTATCATCCACTAAACATGATCTTCCTCCAATTAATTATTTTTAGTGTATATTACTCCTCGTTTTCTGCCCCTAACCTATTAATAATAATCTCATCATTTGGTAGAGTAAATAATCATGCCCTTACTAAAACTCAGTGCACCTGGTTCACCTCAATCCCCTGAAACAGATCCTACAATGGGTTCTCTATCACCTCATCTTTGTTTTGTCAACAGTACACTTTGTGACCTATTTTACAGGCAACAAATGTTCACGTGCAATCCACCTTTGCTTGGCCATAGTTTGAACCATCTAAATTTAGAGCAAACCTGTTGAGCGTAATCACCTTGGGAGAGTAATAAAGGAGTAGTTTGCTACTTAAATCAGACAGCTCACCGTCAGGCCGAAAGGGCAACAGATTGTTTGGACCTAAAAAAGAATAAAACACAAACAGAAGACCAGTTAGTTTGTTAGGTCTGTCATCATAATCCAGCAATTCTAATTCCAGCAAAGGTTCACTCAATGGAGATTGTCTCTCTTTATTCAAAGAGACTTCAGGTGAAAATATAGAGAGACACAGCAATGATTGGCAAAGACAGACTGAGAAGTGAGCAAAGGAGACAAAAATGAGGAGCAAGAGAATGATGGATCTGGGCCACAGAGGGAGCCAGAGAAGCAGGAAGGGAAGGAGCAAAACAGAGAAAGGAATGAGAGGCAAGAAGATGACAACAATGAGAAATCACAGAATGCGACAGAGGTAAAGATTGAACACAAGAAAATGTCAGAATAGGACAGAAAGATCCAATCACATTTACAGAGCACTTCCACATCCTCAAATATTCCAGAAATTTTTTTTAGCTCTTTTTATTTAATAACCAAGCACATGACCAATGGGTGCACAACAGGATCACATAATAGTATGCATAAATATCTAGTTTGAGGTGGTGATGACAAGATGAACCATGTTGGCTGGGATATTAAGAGAACGAGTCTGCTTTTCCACAAATAAGGCTACTCGATTTCTGTTCACCTTGGCAATAAACAGAAGGACGTCTCCAAGAGTTCAGCAGAAGCATCAGTTAATTTTACACACCCACACCTATATAATCATAGAGTCATGCATCAGTAGAGTGTGGAAATAAACCCTTCAGCCCCTTATCCATGCCCACCAATGATCTTCTGAATTAGTCTGAATTAGTCTCATATTCCTGCAATAGTGCCATATCCCTCTAAACATTTATCTATAATAAATAATAATAACATTTATAGCACAATAGAAGCCAAATTCTGGGCATTGAGACCTGTGCCACCTGTTACACTCAATTAACCTCCAACCCACTACGCTTTCGAGGATGGAAGGAAACCAGAGCCCCAGGGAAAATGTTGTATACTATTTTTCTGGCATCTTGTTCAATATTCAGGCAACCCTCTGTCCAAAAAACTTATCCCTCATGTCCCTTTAAATCTTTTCTCCTCAGCTCAGCTCAGCTTTTAGTTTTACGCACTCCTACTCTAGGGAACAGACAGACTATTTAGCTTACTGATGCTACTGATGAATTTGTATTCCACTATTAGGTCACTCCTCAGAATCCTATGCTTCAGAAAAAAAAAATGTCGTAGCCTAAGCTGCTTCTCCTTATAACTCAATTCTCAGTGACAGATACATCCTTGTGAATCTTTTCTAGTTTAATAATCTTTCTAATCGCAAACCAACCAGAACTACACACAATATTCTAAAAGTGGCCTTCTCAATGTTTTATACAGCTGAAACCTGACCTCTCGACTCCTATAGTCAGTCCCCTGACCAAAGAAGGCAGCATGCCAAATGCTTTCCACTTTCAGGGAACTATGTACCTGTCCTTGCTTTCTTCTGAGCATGTAAACATCTTGACGTGAAGACCCTCTTGGGTGAACTGATTATGTGCACTGCCTCAAACCACGGGGCTCCACAATAGAATAGAATGTTAAGACCACTCACCTCCAATGAATAATGATTTGATGTGCATTGGCTGCAGGGCCTCATGAAATACGAAGACAGATCCCAGCTGGCCTTCCAGGGAGGTGGGCATGCCCCACTCTATGTCCTGTGTGCCAGCTGCAATTGTGTTCACGATGGCTGGCAACAAGTCTCTGGTTGCAAAGCTGGCAGGGAAGGACTGGGAACGACTGAGTGGAGAGTGTGAGGTGAAGGAGAGATCAGGAGATGGGGAAGAAGGTGTAGTAACAGTTGTAGTTGTCCTGTGACCAGCTGAACCAATGCAGCAATACGTGAAAGACTGAAGAGGATAAAATATAAAAATAAAACATCTAAAAGCTTTATATATCAAAGATCAAAAGAAACAAAGAGAAAATGCTGTCAACATTTGAAACAAGTTTCTGTACAAGTCAGAAACTAAATATGATACCCACTTAAAAAAATACATTTGTGGAAGTAAGCCATCATCTTAAAAACTTAAAGTGCATCAAATCTCTTTGAAAATCAACACTGAATAGCTGCTCTCTTTTTTCAAAATATTGTATTTATATTCTTCTATTTGGGCTCATTATGCTTCACCTCCCATTTCCTGATTGACCCACTGAACCTTCATATGTATGTATATATGTTTATTTGTTTTTAACTTTTTCACAGTCTCCTTTTCATCTATCTTTGCAGTAATAGAAAACTTGAATACTTATACATGGTCCTTTTATTTTAATCATTTATGGATATATCTGAGGCAGATGCTGGTTACTTGTAACAGCTTGCCAAATTGAAAATGACCCACTCTTAACTTTCTGATTTATTACTGTAGCCCCAGGAACTCTTACCTTGTGTAATAACATTCTGTGAGGCACACCAATACCTGATTTTTCTAAGGACTCTGAGGAGATTTGGCATGCCTTTAAATACTCTATTAAATTTCTACAGGTGCACTGTGGTAAGTATACTGATTGGTTGCATCACATCCTGGTTTGGAAATATGAATGCCCAGAAACACAGAAGGCTCCATGAATAAACATAGCCAGGTCCATCAGTCTTCAACCTCCCATCCATTGAAATCATTATAAATGATCCCCATCACACAAGTCACAACCTCTTTTCACTGCTACCTTCAGGAAGAAGGTATACAAGTCTGAAGACCAGATCTCTAGGTTAAAGAACAGCTTTTTTTCCCATCAGCTATCAGGCACTTGGATTTCCTCTTGTTACACTAATTAGAGACTGCCCCAACACCACAAAAGGATTATACCCACTATTTCAAAGTCACTTTCTTTGCTCTGGGATATCTGTAAATGTTTATTTATTATCCTTTTTTTTTTAATTTATTACCTCTTTTTAATTCAATGAAGTATGCTATTGTAGTGGCTTTTTAGATTTTTTTTGTAATGATTTTTAACAAAGCTCCCTTCCAGCTGCAACAGGTAAGAATTTTGGTACATATGTACATTGTACAATGTATACGACAAGAAACTCACAACCATTATCACTATCGGATGCCCTTTGAATTTTATATACATTATCTCCACTGGGTTCATTTTATCCATGTTTATTCTCCAACAAGTGCATTAAACACAAAACCAAAACTTAATTTAATCATGTTATACTTCTCTGTTATAATCTCTCAAATAATGGATTCTGGCATTTTCCTAATAAACTGGACTACTATTCCTGGTTTTCATTCTGCCTTATTTCTCAATGGTGTTTTTTTGCAGAATTGAGAGAATGTGGAGCAGGAGCAGGCATTTTGGCTCTCAAAGAGATTTCTTCCAATGTTTTTGTCCAAGACCAAAGAAAGATCTGCCAATATGTAAATTTGCATTTACGTTTCACATTTCGCACTCTGCAATACAATTTTTATGATTTGAACTTACAAAGACTAAGTTAATGTATTGATCAAGTTGTTCAGATAACAATAATCATGGTAGTAATGAACTTGCTTAACTCAAGTTATGTTACAGCAATATCAGGAGTTCTGCAGCACAGCCCCTTCACTCCACAATGTGGTACTGATTTGCATAAATCTACTTCGCTCTACTGTGGCCTCCATAATGTTTGGGACAAAGACACTTTTTTCCTTAATTTGCCCCTGTGCTCCACAGTTTTCAATTTGTAATCAAACAATTCACAGGTCATTAAAGTGCACATTCAAGATTTTAGTCAACACTATTTGTATATAATTTGGTTTGACCATGAAGAAAACACAAGGCATTTTATACATGGTTCTCCCATTTCAGGGCACCGTAATATTTGGGATGTCTGTGATTACTCAGGTAAAAAATTGCTTTTTTGGTACAGGTATAAGAGAGCTAGGCTTGCTTCCAAGCTTTTGATCACTTTTGGCTTCTGTTGTTGGCATTTTGCAACATGAGGTCCAGAGATGAGCCAATGAAAGTCAAAGAAGCCATTAAGAGGCTGAAAAAGAAGAATAAAACAGTAAGAGGCATCGCCCAATCTCTCTTTAGGAGGCAGGTGTAGATGCGTAAATTACTACTGTCAACAGAAGACTTTGTGAACAGAAATACAGAGGCTACACTGCAAGGTGAAAACCACTAGTTACAGGATGGCCAGATTACAGTTTCCCAAGAACTATTTAAAAGAGCCTGCAGAATTCAGGAAAAAAATCTTGTGGACAAATGAGACCAAGATGAAACTGCATCAGTGTGATGGCAAGAGCAAAGTGTGGAGGTGTAAAGGAACTGTCCAAGATCCAAAGTTTTCCAATTCATTTGAGAAGCATGGTGGTGGGGGGTGTTATGGCCTGCACATGTACTGGTGCACTTATATCATCAATGAACATAATTGCTGATGACAGTAGCAAAATGAATTCCGACGTGTATAGACACATCTTCTCTGCTCAAGTTTGAGTAAATGCTTCCAAACTCATTCATTCTATAGCAAGGCAAAGCTCCCAAACATACTGCTAAATCAAAGGAGTTTTTCAAAGCTAAAAAATGGAAAATACTTGAATGGCCAAGTCATTCACCCAATCTAAATCCAATTGAGCATGCCTTCCATATGCTGAAGAGAAAACTTAAGGGGACAAGCCCCTGAAACAAGCAGAAGCTGAAGATGGCTGCAATTGAGGCCTGGAAGAGCATCACCAGAGAAGACACTCAACCCCTGGTGATGTCTATGAATCACAGACTTCAAGCAGTCATTGCATGCAAGGGATATGTAACAAAGTACTAAACATGACTATTTTAATATATGTACCATTGTTATGTCCCAAATATTATGATGCCTTGAAATGAGAGGGCTGTGTAAAAAAAAAAAGTGGTTTCATTTCCACATGGTCACACCAAAATGTGCACAAATAAACTTGAATAAAATCTGACATGTGAATTGTTTGATTACAAATTTAAAACTGTGGCGCTCGGGGGAAAACAAAGGGAAAAAAAATCTGCCCCAAACATATCCCCCCACCTCACACCCATAACCCTCTATTTTTCTTACACCCCTGTGTCTATCTAAGAGTCTTTTGAACGTCTCTATTATACCAGCCTCCATCACTATCCTCTTCGATACATTCAATTACAAAATCAGAGATAAGACTAAATGTGGCAAATACAGTTTAAACTTTTTTGTTTGTTTTTGGGGGAAAAAAATAAAAACATTTACAAATTTAAGTTCTGGGTCAATCTTACCTCATTAAGTGAAGGAAACCGTAACTGTGCCGTCTTCCTCAGATAACCATCCGTGTAGATATTCACCATGTTCTGCCCAAAGGGTCGACGTCCTGCGATGTGGACAATGTCAATGCAGTGCTGCAAGCCAAGGGCAGGGACAAGGGAAGTTAGTGTTGGGGAAAGCAATTAATTAATCAAACAAAAAAAGCACAACAGCTGGTCATATGGATTTTTCCCCCCCCTCATCTCTTATTTTTTTTGAAGGATGAGAAGACAGCTGGATGCTGGAATCCTTGGGAGTAACTGGGCCACGCAAATTTTAATAAGTAGATATGAGAGAAGTAACATAATGTAAATAGATACTCACTGATCTTAATATTGGTTTATCTATTGTCAACAAACATGCAGATTTGATATACAGCTCAGTTGACACATGTAATATTGCTTTTACCTTCTACGAGGATATAAAATCAGCCTTAATTGCATCATGGCTATGATCAGTTCTAATGAAGGGCGAATTATGCTGAATCTGTTCCTCTCATTTCAAATGCTTCCTGACCCAATTAATATTTCCAGCAATGTTAGGTTTTATTTCAAATTTCCAGCATCTACAACACCTTATATTTGGATCTTTATATTAAGTCTGACGGAATTACTCTTCCTATCATTTTGCAAAAATAGTTGTCTGTAGATCAGCTTTCTCTAACAAAGCAGTGGTATTAACAGCAAAAGCAGAAGAAGAGCCCATTAAATGCACATGCTACTCTGAAGTTCCATGATAAATGATCCGAGCTGCACCTCCCCTTACTACTACCTCATCTGGTGGTGAGGACAGCTCCAGTACCCAATAAACCAAAAACCTGACAACAGTTATGAAGTTCACTTGCAGGGAAGAAAACTTCAGAGAGATGTTTAGTGACTTGGCTTAACTTGCGTCTCTGTGTGGATAACTTTTGTTTTCCAAATGAGCCCAATAAAAGCAGGCTACAAGTTCAAGAAAGGAGCTCACCACTAATATCCCAGAGAATTAAGGCAATGACAATAAATGGACCAATATATTTTGGGAATGGGGGCAAAGTATCATGATAGTTCATACCCAGGTTGAGTCACTAAAGGAGATGTCTTGAAGAGCTACAGTCATGTATTCCCTTTTTGTGCACACTGCAACAACCAGCATCCCATCTGTGGTGAAGAAGGCTTCAAATCCAGTGCCACTGGTGGTGAAGAAGCTGCAGGAAAGGGAGGGGAAAAAAAAACACAAAGAGGTTGTCAAATTGCCTTACTGCGACTTCTGTATGTTCCCTCTTTTTGAGGTTTGTGAACCATTTCTCTACTTCAGGAATGACTTGTAATTAGAAAGCTCAGGTTTGTCATTTTACTATACCAATGGTAAGGGACAATGTTCTGAATGGATAAATTCATCTGGCCGCCACCCTTACCGTTAATTGTAGACATCTATGTGAGGAGCTGCCTCAAGGAGGCTGTTAGCATCATCCTAGCCATGGTCTCTTCTCACTCCTATCTTCAAACAAAAGGTTCAGATGCCTGAAATCCAGTGTCTTTATGTTCAAGGACAGTTTTTCTTCCCCCCAAAACTACAGTAAAACCCCTGGTATCCAGCACCTATGGTGACTGGTAGGTGCTGGATACGTGAATTTCCTCTTCTTAGTAAACTTGCCCATTATTATGATCCAAATGCAGGAAAATGGGACTATCACAGAATACAAATATGGTTGGCACAGATGAGTTGGGCTGAAGGGCCTGCACCACGTTGAGTGACTCTCTGTGTCAACTTTTGTTCCATTACAGTTTTTCTCTCCAGACTTTGTTCCATTTTAGTTAGTTCCTCTTTTTTCTCTGAACCGGAGGACATTTTGATCACTCCTTATCTGCACATCCTCCCACGGATTTTTGGCCCACCTCATTCATAAGCACTATATCCTAACAATATCTTCCACTGTCGAGGCAAGGAGAAACTGTCGCATTCTTCCCACTCATCTCTTTATACTTACTATCATCCCTCTATAATGCAGAATTTTGACCTGAAGTATTGACCACTCCTTTGTCTCCACAGATACTGTCTGACTAACTCAGTTCTTCTAGGGGGTTCCTATAAATGGATTCCATCTTTGGCCCCTCAAGGACTTTGTCTTGCCTTCAGACTGACTACAATATTTTCCTTAATCATTATTGCCACCCATCTTTCCTCCCTTTTCAGCTTCCTTGAACACTTTATATTCATGAATATTTAGCTCCCAGACCTCACCATTTTAATTCTGTTTCTGCTATGGTCATATCATCTTATTCCCACAAGGTCATTGCAGTTATCTCTTAAAAGTCTACATAACTTTCCACATATTGACTAGAACTCCCATATTTTAAAAGGGCTGGATGGCTTACAGTGTATCAACTGTGTTCAGGGAAGTTTTCTAAATCAATATATTAGAGGTACCAATGAGAGAGGATGCATTTTTTTGTCCAGTGACCATAATGTCATTAATTTCAACTTAATTATAGATAAGGATAGGTCTGGTCCTCGAGTTGAGATTCTAAATTGGAGAAAGGCCAATTCTATGGAAATGAGAAAGGATCTAGGAAGAGTGGATTGGGATAAATTGTTTTCTTGTCAGGATGTGTTCAGTAAGCGCAAGGCCTTCAAAGGCGAAATTTTGAGAGTGCCAAGTTTGCATGTTCCTGTCAGAATGAAAAGCAAAGTTAACAAGCATAGGGAGCCTTGGTTTTCAAGGGATATTGGTGATCTGGTTAAGAAGAAGAGAGAGGTGTATAGTAGATATAGGCAACAAGGAACAAATGAGGTATTAGAAGAGTATAGAAAATGTAAGAAAATACTTAAGAAGGAAATCAGGAAGACAAAAAGACATGAGATTGCTTTGACAGATAATGTGAAGGTAAATCTGAAGAGTAAAAGGATAGTAAGGGACAAAATTGGTCCCCTAGAAGATCAGAGTTGTCGTTGATGTGTGGAGCCTCATTAGATGGAGGAGATCTTGAACAATTCTTATTTGCATCAGTATTTACTCAGGAAACTGGCATGGTGTATAAGGAAGGAAGGGAAACAAGGAGTAGTGGCATGGAACATATAGAGATGAAAGAGGACGAGGTGTTTGCAGCCTTACAACAAATAAAGATAGATAAATCCCCGGGCCTGACAGGATATTTTCTTGGACTTTGAGGGAGATTAATCTAGAAATGACAGGAGTCCTGGCAGAAATATTTAAAATGTCCTATGCCATGGGTGAGGCGCTAGAAGATTAGAGGGTAGCTCACATGGTTCCGTTGTTCAAAAAAAGTAAACCAGAAAATTACAGGCTGGTGAACTTGATGTCAGTAGTAGATAAATTATTGAAGGCTATTCTGAGAAATGGGATATACAAGTATTTGGACAGCCAAGGGATGATTAGGATAGTCAGCATGGATTTGTGCTTGGTAGGTCGTGTTTAACAAATCTTATGGAGGTTTTAGAGAAAGTTACCAAGAAAGTAGATGAAGGAAAGGGCTGTGGATGTTGTCTTCATGGACTTTAGTAAGGCCTTTGTTAAGGTCCCACATGGGAGGTTAGTTCAGAAGGTTCAGACACTAGGTATCCATGGAGAAATTGTCAACTGGATTTGAAATAGGCTGAATGGGAAAAGGCAGAGAATAGTGGTGGATGACTGCTTCTCACACTGGAGGCCTGTGATTAGTGGTGTGCCTCAAGGATCAGTGCTGCGACCATTTTTGTTTGTTGCCTATATCAATGATCTGAATGATAACGTGGTAAATTGGATCACCAAGTTTGCTGATGACACTAAGATTGGAAGTGTTATGGACATCGAAGAAGGTTTTCAAAGGTTCCAGAGGGATCTGGACCAGTTGGAAAAATGGGCAAGAAAATGGCAGATAGATTTTAATGCAGACAAGTGTGAGGTGTTACATTTTGGAATGACAAGCCAAGGTAGGACATAGACAGTGAATAGTAGAGCACTGATAAGTGTGGAGGAACAAAGGGATCTGAGAATACAGATACATGATTCCCTCAAAGTGGTGTCACAGGTAGAGAGGGTTATAAAGAAAGCTTTTGGCATCTTGGCCTTCATAAATCAAAGAATTAGTCAATTAGGAGTTGGGATCTTATGGTGAGATTGTATAAGACATTGGTGAGGCCAAATCTGGAGTATTTTTTGTAGTTCTAGTCACCAAACTACAGGAAGGATATCAGTAAGATTGAAAGAGTGCAGATAAGATTACTAAGATGATGCCAGATCTTCAGGAGTTGAGTTACTGGGAAAGATTAAACAGGTTAGGACTTTATTCCTTGGAATGTAGAATAATGAAGGGTGATTTGATAGAGGTTTACAAAATTACGAGGAGTATAGACAGAGTAAATGTGAGTATGTTCTTTCCACTTAGTTTAGGAGAGATAAATATGAGAGGACAGCTTTAGAGTGAAAGGAGAAAGGTTTAGGGGAACATTAGGGGGATCTTCTTCATTCAGAGAGTGGTGGGAGTGTGGAACAAGCTGCCATTTGATGTGGTAAATGAAGGCACAATCTTAAGTTTTAAGAATAAATTGGATAGATATATGGATGGGAGAAGTCTGGAGGGTTATGGACTGGGTGCAGGTCAGCAAGGCTAGCAGAATAATGTTTCAGCACAGACTATAAGGGCTGAATGGTCTGTTTTCTGTGCTGTAGTATTCTATGGTTCTATTCCTACCTGTACAGTTGTTTCCTTTTTGGTTTCTTTCTTCGCAAGTAAAAGTCATCTTGTTCCTCATTCAGGCAGAGCCATGCATGGAATGCAAAACCATAACCTGGCCACTTATGAATGGCAGGAACCATTATTCCAGCCATGCTGGGAGTCAGATCAAAATACTGCAGCACCCTGTCTGAGCTATCTTTCCTTGCCATTGCTGACAGAGCCCGAATAACCTGGGTGGAGTATGGATGTGCTTTGCCATCATCGGTCCGAAGAAGTTTTATCAGCTGCCGAAGTTCTGCAGGTTGAATGGAGAGGCTCCCCAGAGTCTGAAGCAGGTCAATAAGGTTCTCGCTGCATTTCCTGTCGAGCTGTGGGTGGCAGCTCAAGGAAGCCAGCACAGTGGGAAGCATCCCAGCTTTTACACATGTTGTACGTGTCTGTAGCGAGGCGCTGCACACTTTCTTCAACCACTCAGAGACAAAGATCTGTAGATCGCGGGACTTCAGGTCAGGAATCCACTGCACCAAGATTAACAGGGGCTGCTCATTATTGATCATTGTGAGGTTGGCCAAGTTCTCATCTTCAATGGCCTGTTGGCAGAAGGGAACCTTTATGAGAATGGCATCATTTGTTCATTCATGACTGAAGCCACTTATTCATAAAATCTGCAATTAGAACAGTCACCATCATTTTTATTCTTAAGATAACAAAAGTACCCTCCATAATGTTCGGGACAAAGAAACATTTTTTCCCCTGTGCTCCACAGTTTTAAATTTATAATCAAATCATTCACCTCACTGATGCAGTTTAACCCTGGTCTCATCTGTCCACAAGATTTTTTTCCTGAATTCTGCAGGCTCTTTTAAATAGTACTTGGGAAACTGTAATCTGGCCCTCCTGTTTCTGTGGCTAACTAGTGATTTTCTCCTTGCAGTGTAGCCTCTGTATTTCTGTTCATGAAGTCTTCTGTTGACAATAGATATTAACACATCCACACCTGCCTCCTAAAGAGTGTTTCTGATCTGTTGGACATGCGCTTGGGGATTTTTCTTCATTATGATGAGAATTGTTCTGCATCAGCAGTGGAGGTCTTTTGAGGCCTACTAATCCCTTTTTGATTACTAAGCTCACCAGTACGCTCTTTCTTCCTAATGATTTTCTAGTTGATTTGGGTAATTCTAAGGTTTGGTCGATGTCTCTCACTGTTTTATTCTTGTTTTTCAGCCTCCTAATGGCTTTTTTGACTTTCATGGGCACAGCTCTGGACCTCATGTTGAAAAATGGCAACTACAGACTCCAAAAGCATCAAAAGGTTCGAAGCAAGGCCAGCTTTCTCATATTTGCACCAATGAAGCAATTAAACATACCTGGGTAATCACAAATATCTGTGAAGCCAAACGTCCCAAACATTATGGTGCCCTGAAATGGGGGAACTATATACAAAAAGTGCCATAATTTCTACATGGTCAAACAAATGTATATAAATAACTCTGAATAAAATCTGAAATCCACACTTTAATCATATGTGAATTGTTTGATTACAAATTTAAAGCAATCAAAAAGCAAACAAGTAAAAAATCTGGAATGTCCACTTTAATCATGGGTGAATTGTTTGGGAAAAAAGTGTCCTTGTCCTAAACATAATGGTGGGCACTGTAGTAATGACACATAAATGGCAGGCATGTCAGCAACTTGAATATTAAGGAAATCAAGGTTTATCTGTTTTATATAGAAAAGTAGCACTTGGGTAAAATTTCAACCAAGACCTTGATTGAATGGTGGGGCAGGTGTGAAAGCAGAATGGGCTCTTCATTCTTCTACCTCCCACGTTCTTATAAATCTTCCATATCCCAAGTATAAAATTAGTCCAAATGGGTATTTCACCAACTTCTCTTCCTCCTCCTTGCAGAATATTATTACCGGTTGTGGCCAAGATGAAATTTGGCTTGTTTGCTTCACTACTACCCCAGCCAGTACCTCTTCATCCCCAACTCATCAGCTTGGGGAGCCCACCACTACTTACCATGTTCATGAGCTCTTGCAGGAGGCGATTTGTTGGCTCTCCTTGGCTTTTCAGTACTTCATATAGATGGGAATAACCAATCCGCTCCTTAAACACCTCCTATTGGTAAAAAGAACCAAGCTCCAATTGATGTCTGTGTATATGTGAATCTCAATGATAAATCTATCTCGAGACTTGGGTCTTTTTAAATTATTTTCCCATGTATAGTGCAGTAAATGCCCAAATGCAAACTGATAATTCTACCAGAAAGCTGATAAGAGAGTAAAAAATGACATCCCATTGTGCTTTACCATCAATGAACAGCTTTTCAAACACGACTGCAATATATGGAAGCATAATAACCAACTATACTGAAGGTGCCACAAACAGTAACAAAATATCCACCAGAAATCTATTCTGGAAATGGTGGTTGATCTGTAAATTTTGGCCAGGGCATTGGGAGAACACATGGCAGTACGGATGGCATAGTGGTTAGCGCAACGCCATTACAGCGCCAGCAATCGGGACAGGGGTCTGAATCCCGTGTTGCCTGTAAGGAGTTCATACGTTCTCCCCACGTTTGCCTGGGCTTTCCCTGGGGGCTCTTGTTTCCTCCCACCATTCAAAACATAACAGGGACGTAAGTTAATTGGGTGTAAATTGGGCGGCACGGACTTGTGTGCCAAAATGGCCTGTTACCGTGCTGTATGTCTAATTTTTTTTTAAATATCACCGCTTCTTCAACATGCATGTGGCTAATGGTGCTTTGGTTTAATGTCTCATCTAACATGAAACTTTACATAATTCAGGGCTTAATACATAGAACATACAACATAGAAAATCTACAGCACAGTACTGGCCCTACGATCCATAATGCTGTGCCAACCAAATTACTGCATAACACTCTGACATGCAAGATTCAAATGACAGTTTTAGAAAGTGCCAAGTATTCTAAAATTGAGCCACCAAAAGAATGTTGAATGACTAAATAGCAACTAATTAGTAATTATACTTCTTTCGAAGGTTCATGAAATAACTTTCAATCAAGTTTTCAAGTTTTATTTTGAATTTACCATATGGCAAATAAAATCCCGAAGAAAAGTAATAATACAGAATGTGGATAAGCATTTAGTAAAAGAAAACCAAAACACAAAAATTACTGTAGTATGAAGCTGAACTTTCAGAAGTTTCAAGTCAGTCATTAAAGGGGTGAGACTAATGTAAAATGTAGGACCCAACACTTGATACAAGAATTAGAATAGACTGAAGTTTCCAATCAGAACAATTTCACCGAGAGCTTTGATCAGAGAGCTCGTTTCAGCTGAGGTTTAGCTTATTTTTTGGGGTCCTGGTGCAGGAACAGTAACTTTCACAGGGAGATTATTATAAATGGTGAACCGCTAAGTGGAACTTTCAGGCTCTTGAGACAACAAATTTAAATGTAGTTGAAAAAGTAATAGCTCTTGATATGGGTGCCCTGGTTTTAATTCTTTGCCCTGTCAGAATATGACTGTATAAGAAGGACTATGGAGAAATAAAGAGCTAGAGTGGGACATCATACCTTGGCAGAGGGCGAGTTCTTCATGATTGCTGTCAGCACTCTGATAGCATGCACTGTGATGGAATCTGACTCTTTCTCGAATACCTGTAAAGGTGGCACATTATTTTTTAAAAAAGCCTTTTCAGTAGTAAGAGAGTAAAACTGTTCCACAACACAGAAACAATGTCAGCTGTGAATAGGCTCATAAAGATTGACAATAATGTGGATGAGAAGGCAGGACTGAAATTGCATATTCTCTTTGAAAATCTCAATGTGATTGGCTCTAAGTTGTCTTGTGAGGTTGTATGTCAAGTAGTACAGGCTAGTTATTCAATGAGATGCTGCTACTTTTTCAGGGGCAACTAATGATGGTAAATAAATGCCGCCTGCTTGATTTTGCCTGCAGAGAACAATAAAACGAAGGCACTGGTAGCTAATTCAACAATGAAAGATAGATAGGATCAATTTGGCCACATCACCAAACCATATTTCCATGTTCCTCTCTCCAGGGCAGGTGATTCAGAAGGGAGAAACTCGCTATACCTGCTCTCTGTTTGGATTAAGAGGTAGCAGGCTGTCATTCAAGTAGAGAACATCCAATTTAGAACTGCATTTTAGATGTCTCTGAACTATAATGTGCATTCCTGCCAACAGCAGCACAAAGCTCAAGATATATTGAATCAGCCAAAATATTTTTTTTATAACTTTTTAGACTTGAAAATCATTTATTATGAAAAAATAAAATGAGCTCAATGTTGTACCCAGGAACATTGGTCTAATGTTCTACTGCAATAATAATTGAATAACATAGCTATCTCAAAGTTTGAACTATGATAATAATACACAGCCTGTAAAATAGGTTCAGAAGCAACCTACAACATTTTCAGACTTAAATGAAATTCACAGAATGTATATCTTGCATTAATTAGCAGTTTTCTTCTGAAACTCACAGTACTATTAGGGAGCATTAAGAATTGAATGGCTTGCAGGGGGTCTTCAGACAGTATTAAGGGTGAATCACGCAGTGCAAGACAGATCAGACCAGGTAGGAGTTAAGTCCTTGTTTTGAAGATGAAATGGAAGTTGCCACAGCAGTTTTATGCTGGGGCAGCCTGTGAATCACCAGATTTATGGATGAACAGAATTTCGAATGCTGCTGAGGATCTGTGGGATTTGGATGTGGTGATACAAGGATATGAGGTGCAATCCCATGTGCGTTTTTCTGCCGATTACAATCTTGTCCGAGGCACAACAATCAAGATACTTACTCCAAATAATTTGAACAACTTTTATCAATACCTCCAACAGGTGAGTATCTCCTTCTTCTGTGGTCAGAACCAGTAGTGCCCAGTGGGTTTAAAGCAGATACAGGTCATCACGATGCTACATCACACAATACATTCACCACAACCATAAAAGTCAAGAACCTGTTTTAGTGGTATTAGAAATATGGACATCACACCACAACAAACATGGACCAGGTTAGTCTCCATCAGAATCATAGTGATTAGCTTCTGCTCTGATTTGCAAAGATAATCTTATCAGGTCACAAATAGGGTTCTGAAATTCAGTAATCTTATATAACTGTTTGTAATGAATCTCAATATCTCTCTCCCATCTCCACCCTGTCGCAAAGTGACCAACTCCCCTTTAAGATATACTAAATCCTGGGCATTTAGGTCCTCAAGCATGTTCTTCCTTGCAATTTATTGATGTCTTTCATTTAAACCCCTTGTTGTTACATGCAAAAAAAAAATCAATCCCAGTTTTAAAAATCCAGCAGCCCCAATGCTTAATGGGAGAAAGTTCAGATTCCCTTTCCCTCTTTCCATGCAAAAGAGTGCTTTCAGATTTCATTCCCAAATGCCTCAATTGAAAGTTTAACAGTATTCCTTCTTGAGGTGGATTCCTCAGTTAGTATATATTGCTTCCCTGCAACTACCATTTCCAATCTGTCATTTAACAGTGAATAACATAATTTCTTTTGCACTAATTGCAATCTGCTTATTTATCTTTCCTACTATTTTCATTATATTTTTCTCTCAATGTATACTTATTCCTTTTTGGTGTATTTTATGTACATCTAGCTCCAACAAGCAAGAATGTCAGTGTTTCATACATTGTATAAGCTCTCATCACCATTTCCTTTAAACATTGTGATGAAATTGAATGTTAATCTTCGATACTCAAGGGAGCAAAAGTAAAATTTAAGGAACTTGTGAATCAATCCTTTGATCTGGATTTATTTTGACAAAAATGTTCTACATTCCCTTCAAAGCAACTTATGTTGTTCCCCAATATGAATCCAATATTCTGTATGAATCTGAACATCTGCCATAGAAGTCTCACACCTTGCCTGAGATTATAGTCCTCTTCCTAGATATATTTTATTACTAAAAACTAAGATATGCTTCTCGATGTTACATGTATGGAGAGAATCAAATCTTTTTGCTCTTGCACACTTTGAGCTTGTAATCTTGAAGTAAATATTTCTCTTTGCTTTTATTGGATTCAAATTTATAATGTCAAATATTCCATAGATGAACTCGATCTGCCTTAGTTTTATCAGCTCAATTTAATTGTTGGTTCGAGAGTCATTGAGTCATATAGTTCGAAATAGGCCCTTTGGCCAAACTTGCCCACGCTGACCAAAATGTCCCACTCACACTGCTTGCATTTGGCCCATATCTCTCTAAACGCATCCAATCTATGCATCTGTCCAATTTTTCTTAAATGTTTCAATAGTGCCTGCCTCAACAATCTCCTCTGTCAGCTTGTTCAATTCACCAACTACCCTCTAGGTAAAAAAGCTTCTCCTCAGGTTCCTGTTAAATCTCTCCTCCTTGCCCCCCCCCCCCCACCCACCTTAAGCCTGTCACTTTAATTGATGATCCTTGAAACATTCCATTTTCAGCAGGTTCAGTTCAAAACATTAAACCTTTCTCAAAATTACCTGACATTAGTATCATGTAATAACGTACAGTGATCACTATCATAGTAGCTTTATATGTGCCACCTAAATCAAAATTTTGAACATTTGTGGTGGTGTCATATTAATTATTTCATAACCATGAATTTCAATCAAGCCTGTGGAGATATACTAATGATTGAAAGACAAATAAATGAACAAGAAATAAGATCAACATCCCCAGGTGGTATCAGCAAGCTGCAGCTTTCCTTAAATTTGTTAAACTAAGTTTTTGCTTTCAGATTTGTTGTCCTTTTACATCTTTTTTTCTAATCCTCAGGTTTCAAAGTTTCTCAGTGCTATTGCAGATGAAGAGATGATGAGTGAAACAATTAAATCAGAGGGTAGGAGAGGAAGGCCGGGGAAAGGGAAACAATTATGAGGAAGGCAGGCACAAGAAGGCAAAACAGCAAAAGCACATGAATAAGAGGTAGAGGGGGAGGGAGGAAATGAGAAAGGGAGGGGTAGAGAGAATGAGGGAAGAAGAGGAGAGAATGAGAGCAAGGAAGATGGAAAGAACAAGAGGGAAGGTGGAGAAAATGAGAGGGAGGGAGATAGATAAAACAAGAGGGAGGGAGGGCAAGACAGAGTGAACAGAGCAAGAAAAGAAGGAGAGGGATAATTTGGGTATGAAAGATGGTCAAAACAAGAGGGTTTGGACAGGAGGGGAAGAATGAAGTTGATATACACTGTCTGACTGCACCGTGCTGACATCAAGCCTGGCCATTTCTTTGGAATCAGATTATCAGCAGCTGCAGCAGTACCTTGCTGAGATTGATTTCAGTCAGTAATTGGGTGGCAAGGTCACTCCCACCCTTGCAGTCATCCTTAGATTTACTGCTTACATAGAGCTGTCAGAGAGAGGGAAATGAGAAGCAAGAGGGGATTAATGGGGGAGGAGTTGGAAAAAATGACAAAAAACAGAATGTATAAAATACATGACATCAGAAACAACACAAAACACAACAGTGTAACATAATTTGAGAAATTTTAAGAAAGTTGATTTAAATAAATGGATAACTCTTCCGATATCTTTGATTGAAAGTTAATTGTGTTAAAATGAATATATTCCCGCGTGTTCAGTACCTCTTTCAGACTCTTCCAATACCATTACCACAGAAGTATTTTTTCAAATTTGAATAAATTAGTTAAGGAATTTCTTTAGAAAGGTAAGTTAGCCAAAATCTCCATGGAAAAATTAAATTGGAAATATATGGGTGGGTTTACAACTGCCAAATTTTAAATATTACTTTTGGGCGGCCCAGATGAAATTTGTAACTTCCCTCTTTGAAGGAAGAGACAAGCCTTCATGGGTGGAATTTGAACTGCACAAAGTTGGAGAGAGAGTAGCAGAAAATCTCATATAAATGGGATTCTAAATCTATTTCTTGTGGAAAAGAAGCACCTTTAACAAAGCATATTTTGAATATTTGGCACAAATTGAATAATTTAATTAGAACAAAGGGAAAAAGATCTCCAAAAATGCTCTTGATAAAATATAGATTAATTCCTTTAACAATGGATAATAAAATTCTACATACATGGTCCCATAAAGGGATAAGGTATGTGGAGGATTGTTATGTGCAAGGGCAACTAATGTCATTTGAACATTTAAAAAATAGATATAATATTCTTAATAATACAATCTTCTGCTACTTTCAATTAAAAGCTTTTTTCAGAGATATATTACGACCAGCCATGACGATACCAGAGGGCAGTGAAATGGGGATTCTGATTCAAAGGGGAAGACAAGGAAATTTACATCTGCAATGTATTCCTTACTTCAGTTGGGAACTCCCAAGTGGGAGTTATATAAATCAAAACAAGATGGGAATTAGACTTGAATATTAGTATCGGTGATAAGAACTGGTCCGATTTATGTCAGAACTGCATGACCAATACAATAAATGTAAAATATAGATTGGTGCAATATAACCTTTTGAATCATCTTATCCCACAGAAATTACATAAGTTAAATTCTAATATATTGGATATATGTTTTTGATGTGATGAAGAAACAAGAACCTTTTTTACATTCCACCTGGTCATGCTCTCCAGTTAAACCTTTTTGGGAAAATTTAAGAATTTTATTAGATCAGATTATTGGGAAACAATTGCCACAAAGCCCATAACTGTTTCTCCTAGGAAATACTGTGGACATAAGACCCAAAATGAGGCTGTCCAAGTACCAATTAAAATTGCATTGGCGGTGGCCAGGAAATGTATTGCGGTTACTTGGAAGTCTGATTCCCCTCCGGACATATCCTGATGGAATGCAGAGATGCATAGTTATGCTCCCTTGGAGAAAATTATTTACAATCTAAGGAAGAAGTATAATATATTTTTGCAGGTATGGTAGCCATACTTGCACAATGCAGGATTGAATATTTAGGGATACTTATTCTGTTCCTGAGTTCTTTCCCCTATTTGAGATCTAAGCAAAAAAGGAATTAGATCCTCTGAAATGGTTTCCAGATCCCAAAAGTTCCTTCTCTTTTTGATTTTCCTGCTTTTCTCTTTCTTTTCTTCTTATCCATTTTCTTTGAATTTTTTTTCTATTTTATTTTGGGGCTTTGTTTGGTGGGGGCGGGGGGGGGGGGGGAGAACAGGGTTGTTTGGAGATATGGACAACTTGTACCATTGATTTTTTTTTTCATTTCAATTTATGTATTTAAGTAAATGTTATTTCTTGATACATGTCTGCCCACAAAATTAAAATAAAATATTTTTTTAAAAGTGTAACATAATTTTCATATTAACCCTCAGATTAAAAGATGAAAATCTTGGTGCCCAACAATTTTATCACAGAATTATTTTTGTCCAAAGCTTTTGTAGGAATCTGTCCAAAAGTTTGCATTAACTTCAATGGCATCCAAGAACATTGAACATTAAACAACAGACCACTGGAAGAGGTCTTTCAGCCCATGATGCTTGTGGTGACCATGATGTCGAATGCAACTAACCCCATCTGCTTGCACATGATTTATATCCTTTCATTCCCTGCATGTTCATATGTCTATCTAAATGCCTCTTAAATGTTTCTAACATATCAGCTTCCATTACATCCTGTAGCATGTTCCGGGCACCCATCACCCTCTGTGGGAAAAAAAAACTGTCTCAAATATCTTCAAACTTTCCGTTTCTCACCTTAAACCTATGCCTTCTAGTATTTAACAGTTATGTCTTTGGAAAAAGTCAATTTACCTCATCTATGCCTCCCATAATCTTATAACCTATCAGGTCTCCACTCCGCATCTGATGCTCCAGCGGAAACGATCCAAGTTTTATGTTCTTTTAGCTGAGACTCCCTAATCCAGGCAACATCCTTCTGCATCCTCTTCAAAGCCTCAATGTCTTTTCTGTAAATGCAGCAACCAGAACTGTGGCCTCACCAAAATTTTATACAGCTGCAAACATGGCTTCCCAACTTTTGTACTCAATGCCCCAACCAATGAAAGCAAGGATGCCTTCTTCACCACCCATCTACTTGTCTTGCTATTTTCAAAGAGCTTTTCAAATGCTTTAATAAAATCCTTACAAATAATACACACTGCTCTCTCCTCATAAATGTCTTTACCACCTCATCAAAATACTCATTCAACTTTATAAGACTTGACCTGACCACCAAATATGAGTGAATATTATCCCCAAGAATCTTTTTTGTAGCTTCCCTATCACTGATGTTATGCTCACTAGCCTATAATTTGCTAGATTATCCCTATTGCATTTCTTAAAGAAGGGAACAACTTTGGCAATGCTACACTCCTCTTGGATCTTGTCTGTGGCTAGTGAAGTCAAGCAATTTCATTTCTTATCTCTTTCAAAACCCTGATCTTAATGGAAGATACAAGAGAAAGATCCTAACCAGAGATCTCCAATGTAGGCACTGGAGAAGACCACACCGTCACTATCATTTGACATTTGCCTGTTCTGTTCCAAGAGTATGGAAGTTAAAAATAGTTCAGGAGCTGATCAGAAGGTGGTCAGTCACCAGAGTCTCTGGGCCTTTTTAGCACTGCATTTTCTCTGAGTGGCAAATGGAATTCAATATGGTAAGATGTGAGGTGATGCACTTTGGTAAAGAAGCTACATGACATATTAGCCTTTTGCTAGGTTGGAGTTTAGAAAGGGGAAGCTCTATTACAGTTATATTGCATCCTGGTGAGACCAAGCTTGGAGTACTGTACACAGTTTTGGTGCCCTTCTTTGATAGGATATGGAAGCATTGAAGATAGTCCAAAAGAGTCACCAAGATAATTTCAGCGACAAGAGAGTTTTCCTATCAAGAAAGCCTGAACAGTTTGGGTTTTGCATGTTTTGGACTTCAGGAGGGATGACCTATTGATAAATTTGAGAGATGTTGAGGGAGCTTAACAGAATAGACATCAACATGTTTTCACTAGAGGCCAATCATATAAAACAGAGGTGCCTAGAATTTTTATTTTATGGAGGGTGGTGAATCAGGAATTCTCTACCCCAGAGGGTCATGGAGACTACATAATTAGAAGTATTTAAAGAAGATATAGCTAAATATTTGAAAGAGTGCAATTGAAGACTGTGGGAAACTGGCAAAGAGGAAGCCAGAAGAGGCCAGCCTTGATTAGCCATAATCACATTGTGTTGGGGTAGGACTGAGGCCTACTCATCCTCTCTTTTTCTTGTGTTCTCCTGTATTTTCTTGATCAACTCTACCATTAATTTGTAGCCTTCTCCATTTCACAGCTGCTTTTAATGGAATCAATATAGAAATGCGCAAAGTTCATAATATTTGTTTTTTCAATACACCAATTATTTCCAGTGAAAATACAAAGCTTTGTGAAAGTTTTGACCTATTTTCTTTAAAAAAATGTTCAAAACATGACCTTTGCAGACTAACTAGGGTCACAAACACAACACTTACGGTGACTCTTACTTGCACATCTCATTGGAACAAATTAATTCACATCGACTTATTTATGCACATTGACATGTATTCAGGATGACCTCAGATTCACTCATATAAGCATTTATCTAACAATACCCACCAAGAGGCTTTCTCACATTTCCCGACTCACATGTATTAAAAAGCACAAATAAACAAACACAGCCTTTTTATTTTTAAACATTTCATAAGGTTCTATAAAAGCAGGTGATCGCTTCTCTTCGATGATCAACCATTCCATGAACACTGAAAACTACTATCTGGGAGTTTGGGCAAATGGAGAGAAAATAGGCTTTCACATGTTGCCGGATGTACATGAGAAAATAGCCACGATATCTTGACTTACAGATAAAGAATAGCTACTTGAATTGGGTGACAAATGATAGTTAGGCCAAAGCATAAGACATAGAAGTGGAATTAGGCCTTTTGGCCCATTAATTTACTATCTTTTTCAATCCTATTCTTTTGTCTTCTCTCCATAACCCTTGATTCCCTTCCTGATCAAGAACTATCTACCTCTGTCTTAATATACCCAATAACAGCCTCCACAGCTACCCACAATAATGAATTCCATAGATTCACTGCCCTCTAGGGAAAGAAATTCTTTCTCATCTCTGTTCTCAAGGGATATTTTTGCATTTTGAAGCTGTGCCTTCTGGTTCCAGACTCACCCATCATATAAAACATCCTCTCCACATCCACTCATCTAAGCCTCTTAGTATTCAGCATGGATATTGGAATCTTACCATATAGGAAGTCAATCCAACCACCATGTCTGCATTGAGTCTTTGAATGAGCTGTCTGATTGGCCCTACACCCCCTCTTTCCCCATGAGAGGATAAAGGTGGGAAAATAAAGATAAGGAGCATTTTCCTACATTACAAATCATTTTGAGCCTTTTATACTAATTTTATAATTCAAGCATTGCCAATTTTTCCTATTCATTTATTTAACAGCAATTACCTCAGGACAGCAGCAGAACTTTTAAGAGTCTAGGGGTTCAAAAAAATACAGAGAGCCAATGAGACAGAACTGTTTGGTAAGCTGTCCATACCTTGCTATTCTGGATGAGTCTAATGATGTGCTCAAAGCAGTTGTTATTAAGGAATATGGCCTGAAGAACAGGACGATCCTTACAGTTCAACATTTCGGAGATGGCACCTGTAACATTTAAAAAAAACTCAGTTCAGCTTTAGCTGCCTCTAAATAAGGGAGAGATAAAGAAACAGTTCAAAACAGTTAAAATAGCAATTTTTTTTGCTCAGAATTAGAACAGAGGAGTTGAATATAAAAGAAGTATAGAAAATAGCAGTGCTGCCGGAGCCACTAACAGCACTGCTACCACCAGTGAGGACCCAGGGTCCGTGCCAGACTATTTTGAGCCCTAGGCTGAGTTGAACGTGGGGGGAGGGGGTGCTGGCCAGGCTTAGCGGGGAGTGAGGGGGCTGACTGAGCTGAGTGGTGGGTGCAATACCTGATGTGACATTCGACATGCACCATATCACTTCCTCCCTCTGCCTTACCAGACTAATTTGCATTAGTCAGAACCACGTCATTCATGACGCAGATGTTGCAGTTGTTGAAATCTCTCTTCAACAGTGCCCCTCTGAGGTTGGCAGCGCTGGCCTTGAGTGGACCCATGGAGATACAGTGCTCTTGCGGGGTCCAACTACCCAGTCAAACTGATGTCAGCTCCATACAGGCTTTTTGAATGGCCTGTTTAAAGAACCAACAGTAGTTTTATTTAAAATTCTGCCACCACGGGGTCTAAGATGGTGGTGCCTATGATCAACTGCAGCCACAAGGGGTTGCAGACTTCAGGAAAGCAGAGGACTGGCACAGGACACCAGAAAACAGGGAGACCAACCCCCATTTGAGAAGGAGAAGCACATGAGACAACCCATGGGAGAGTGACCATGGCGCCTGACCAGTGAGAAAGCTCTGTGGCTGAAAAACCCATGCATACAGCGGGCTGCTGGCAATTCGAGGCCAGGAATCCATGGAGGACATGGGCTGCTAGAGACTGGCTCAAAGTTGGCTGAAGGGATGAGAATTGGAATGCGAGGGGGTGCCGATCATGTTGGAGGTTCGAATCTAGAGCTTGGGTTGTCAATGGTTTGGACTGGACTCTGCGTGGCTGTGGAAGTGCTGGAGGCGAATCTACAGACACTTGGTGACTCTGGAGGGGACTCTCTTTTGCTTCTCTTTCTCTGACTGTAAGAGATACTTCAGGCAATTTCTGCAATGGTGAATCTGTCTGCCTTACACCAGGCAAAAGCAATTTTCTGTCATATAACACTGTTTTATTACATGACAATAAATTGAATCTTGAATCTAATTCGTCATGTTGCATTGTGATTGTATCATGAGAAATCAAAAATGCAGCTGTTTAAGTAATCAATGTAATTACTTTGTTTGTGGGCTCAAATTTGACACAAGTTATGTGTAGTCACGGAGAAATTTAGAAACCAAACGGCAGCTTTTCCTTCCAAATACACAACTACGTGTGATAGTGAATCTAATTTGCATTTCAATCAATACCATTTGCTTTCACTTCCGGGAACTGACTATTTGCCCTTTTTTTAAAATAATGCTGTCATTATTATCTCACACCAACATATCTGTCCATGGTTTCATCCACTGCTAGACTGAGACCACACACAAATTGGAAGAGCAAAACCTCATGTTCCGTGGGTACTCTCCAACCAGATGGCATTAACATCAACTTCTCCGGTTTTCATTAGCCACTCAAAACCACCCCCCCATCCTCATCTCTTTCTTTTCCTATACCTCCTTTTGTCTCTCTCTCTCCTTTCCTCCAGCTCTGCATTCCAGAGCCACACACCATTTCTTGATTTTTTTTCCAAATCAAGTTTAATGTCATCCGATTGTACAAGGACAACACGATAAAACAGTGTTCTCTGGTCCTCAGTACAAAACATGCAGACACACAACCAGACCAGATAACGCCTCTGATCTACACTCAACCCGTAACCCTCCATTCCTTTCCCATCCATATACATATCCAACTTCTCCTTAAATGCTAATATCAAGCCTGTATCCACCACTTCGCTTGAAAGCTCATTCCACACACCCTCCACCTCATGAGTGAAGAAGTCCCCCCTCATGTTTCCTCTAAACTTTTGTTCCCTAACTGTAAGGTAAAACATCATGAGATGGGAATGTGTAAGGAGTTACCCTGCCCTGTACAGGGCTGTAACAAGATGTAAATGCATCCTTGTACTTACAAGATAAGAGAGACATTGATGGATTGAGAGGCAGGAAGCTAGCAGTGAAAGGATAGCAACAGTTTTAGTCATTGGACAAGTAATGATATGATGATGTTCTAAGCATGTATCCAAGGGTATAAAAAAATCACCATTTTGCTGATAACGGCAGAATGCATTCTCCGACTAACATGGTTGGTCGCAAGTGTTACAATCCGGTAATAAAGAACAAAGAACCCTGATTTCGACTCAGCCTGGTGTTTGTCTCACTCATTCATGAACAAAGCAGACCTAACATAACTCAACTCATTTCCTCTCATTTGTATCTCCCCCTTTCTTAAAGAAAAGAGCCTCTCCATATCAAGTCTATCTATACCCCTAATAATTTTAAATACCTCAATCAAATCCACTCTCAACCTTCTACGCTCCAAAGAATAAAGACTAAATTATTTAACCGTTCCCTTTAATTTAGATCCCGCAACCCCAGCAACATTGAGTAAATCTTCTCTGCACTCTCTCCAATTTTTTGATATCTTTCCTATACTTTGGTGACCAAAACTGTACACAAAACTCCAAATTTGTCCTCATCAATGCCTTGTACAATTTTAACATAACATCCAGCTCCTATACTCAATGCTCTGATCTATAAAGGTTAACATATCATAAGCTTTCTTTACCACCCTATCCACACATGTCCTCATCTTCAGGGAACTATTGTATCATTATTTGTAGATCCCTCTGTGGCACTGAACTCTTCAATGCCCTATCATTCACTATGTATATCCTATTTTGATTCGCCCTTCCAAAATGTAACACCTCACACTTCTCTGCATTAAACTCCATCTGCCATCTTTCAGCCCACTCTTCTAACTGTCCTAAATCCCCCTGCAAGCTTTGAAACCCTTCTTCACTATCCATAGCTCCATCTATCTTAGTATCATCCACATACATACCAATCTAATTTACCACCCCATTATCCAAATTATTAATGAATATGACAAATAGTAATGGACCCAATACTGAACCCTGAAGCACTCCACTAGACACTGGCTTCCAATCTGACAAACAGTTATCTACCACTACTCTCTGGCATCTCCCATTCAACCATTGTGAATCCATTTTACTACTTCAATGTTAATACCTAATGATTGAACCTTCATAGGAACCTTATCAAAGGCTTTACTAAACTACCTTACCCTCATCAACTTTCCTAGTAACCTCTTCAAAAATTTTGATAAGGTTTGTCAAACATGATCTTCCCCTCACCAATCCATGTTGACTGTTCCTAATCAAACCCTGCCTATCCAGAAATACAAGACAAGTGTTGTTACTATAAAAAATAAATACTGTTTTATAATCCTCACCTTTCTTCTCATGTTCTCCTGTCCAATTATAGCTTTTGCCTGTTGGCCTGCGCTCCTCCTTCCCACACCCCACCCCCCCCCAGCTTTTTATTCAGGTGCCAGCCTGCTTTTTGCTCATACCTTGATGAAGGGCTCAGGCTCAGAACTTTGTTTATATACCTTTACTTCCCATGCACGCTGTGAGACCTGCTGAGTTCCTCCATCATTTTTGTGTTTTTACTACAATCACAGCATCTGCAGTCTTTCATGTTTCACCTCCTAAAGGGCAAAATGGATGGCAATTAAAGGACAAAGCAACTTGACTTACTGAGCATGTTGATCCGTAGTGTGATGAACCCGTCCTCCAAACGGGTTTTGATCCCTTCCTCCAACACAGACACTGGCCTGTCAGCATTCAACAGCTTAAAGTAACCTTCCAAAATTGCCTTTATCTCCACTTGCCGTTGGTCAAGGCTACTGGCATGAAGAATGTGGATTATTGCTATCAGGCACTTTAGGGCAACGTGCAGTGGTCTGGTGTCCTTTTGGTCCTGAGTTCTGACATCACATGAAGTCCTGAGAACCACCATGAGAGTCTCCACTGAGATTGAGGTGATGGCAAGAAGTGCATTTTCCTGTTTGGGAAGCACAGTTATGAATCATGCAGGCAAAATTTAATTGAATTAATAAAATAATATTATAAAATAATAATAATAATAATATATGCAGTTTTATTATATGAGGAGATTTGACAGCAATTAGCCTGTATTGATTGGAATTAGGGAGAATGAGGGGAGATCTCATTGAAACATTTCAAATGTTGAAATGTATGGACAGGGTAGATAGAGAGAGGTTGTTTACCATGTTGGGAGAGTCAAGGACAAGAGGGCACAACTTCAGGTATGAAGGGCATTGACGTAGAACAGAGATGTGCTGAATTTCTTCAGCCAGTGGTTGTAAATCTGTGGAATTTGTTGCCACTGGCGATTGTGGAGGCCTTTAAATTGGGTGCATTTAAAACAGAGATTGATAACTTTTTGATTAGCCAAGGCATCAAAGGTTATGGGGAGAAGGCTGGGCAGTGGGGCTGAGTGAGGAAATGGATCAGGTCGTGAGTAAATAGCAGGGCAGCCTCAATGGGTTTCTGTTGCTGTGTCTCATGGTCTTATAAAGGTCGAGTAATCCATTCGATCATCCCATGAAGCATTTAGTTAAGGGACACCCAGCATATCACCCTAACACTCCATAGTTTGGGGAATCAATTCAATCCTATTCAGAATGTACTGTTCTGTGGAATGGATTCTCTACAAGAAATTAGCTTAGAATCCTAAATACAGAAGAGGTTGAGAAAAGAGGAAATATTTTTCTAAACAAACTTGGACTGGCAGGAAGTAGATTTCTCTGGTGAGGATATGCCAGGTTTTAAGAGTTGTCTGCAAGGTGATTGATAGAATGAAAACAGGATGAGGGAATGCAACAGTTTCAAAGACCTATGAATACAGGTAGTCCTCAACTTACAACCTAAGCAAGTTACATCCACCCATACATGTGACCAAAATAAAAAAACTGTACAAATGCTGATTAATTAAAAGTTCATTGGTTGAAAATTTTTGGAAAAATTACTTTAATACCTTGTTAAGTCATGTGAATCCTACTTACAACCAATCTGAGTTATGATCAATCCTTTTGTCCCAATCATAGTGATAAGTTGAGGACTATCTGTACTGCTTGTGCAAAAGACAATAATCAAAATGGTCTTTGAAGGCCAATGAAGGTGTGGGAATGGATGGCAGTGGAGTAGAGTCTTCATACAGTATGTTTCTTAGGGTTGAGGATCATTTGCTTCCACTCCAGTTCTGTGGATTGTAAAATGACCAGTGAGGTCACTGAGGAATCCACATTGTGCCACAGGTGAATCAAATGAGAGTGTGTGGGTTGATGGTGTGGCAAGTGGTGCACTTCTCAAGATTGTAATGGCTTGTGTGTGCTCCAAAGATTCTTAGTGCTGTCTCAGTCACCCTTTCTCCATGATGATTCGTTATGGCCCAGAGATTCTTAGTGAGAAAGTTACTTTTCCTCAAGGAGCTATTGAGAATCTCCTCAGTGTTCTTGGTCTATTACCATGTTGTACTTTACTGTTTGGCATTGGGTATACAAACAACGTGGCCTTCTAATTGAAAGCATCTGAATGTAAATTGTCTGCATTGCTAGACACATTGGCGTAGGAAAGGATGCTAACATTGGTTCACTCTTCCTGACAGTGGATCTGTGATATTTTGGGTTAGTCCACATCCCTAGAGAGCACAGAATATACATCAGCAATGTCTGGATTCAATGAGAAGTTGTTCCCAAAACACGAAAAGTGATTTATTGTTTCCAGGATCTTCACAACAATGTTGTGTAGGATCATGATTTCACAGATGATTCATACTTTAATCAATGTCTTTGCAATGTTTCAGGCCACCCAACATGCACATACTGCAGGCAAGGATTGTTTGCATACTGCAGCCCACTCATTGTGGTTGCGGTGACCTTGGTTCTGGGATGGAGGTGATGGTGGTTGAACAGCTTATCGTTTTTTTTATAAAACTGGTTCACTTCAGCAGAAAGTTTATTGGAGTTAATCAATGTTTTCAAAAGGAAGAATGATGGGAAAGTAGAGAATTGTGAACTTGGAAGAGGGTCTAATAGAGTGAGTTGTTTTTCATATTTCCTTATGTCACAGGAGTTCATTTGGCCCATCAAATCTATACCAGCTCTTAGAGTAATTCCATTTCCCCACTTATTTTCCTGTAACCCTTCTTAATTTAGAAGTACAACATGGTAATAGGCCCTTTAGGCTCACAAGTTGCACCATCCAAATTCACCCATGTAACCAGATGAACAAAGAAAAACAGGTCCTAAAACAGGTTTCAACCCAAAACATTTCCCTGCCCAGATGCTGTCTGACCTGCTGAGTTGCTTCAGCAATTTGTGTTTTAACCATATAACCATTTACAGAGCATCTTGTGACTCCCATGTCTGATAACTCCCCTGATTTGCCTAAAACAATAATTTATGGTAGCCAACTAACTTGTTCACCAGTATGCCTTTGGGAGGAAATCAGAACACCAAAACTAAACTGGAAATTCTGTATGAACATAAGTTCACCCCCTTTTAGAAAGCAGTAAGGAAAAAAGCATCGACAGAAAAACTTTCCTCATGTATCAGGTGAAAGACTTATCCCTGCATGTTGCTTAATGTTTCAGTGTTGAAATGACAACTCAAGCTTTACCTTACTCCCACTGATAATGGCTCCATAAAGATATATCAGCCGCAGCAGAATGGTGTTTGGCAAACACTGACTGTTCTTGAAACTTTCTATAAGATAACAAAAATAAAACAGGAAACTAAAAGTTAGAGTAATGCTAAATAGGCAAATTGTACTTGTATAATGTCAAGACATAATTAAACTGCCTTAAAGTACAATGAAAGGAGAAATTAAAGTCACTGGGAACTATTAAAAAAATGATGAAAAGTGCTTGAGTTGCCCATTTATTTGTTTCCTTTATCATTTTACACAGTGCAAAGCAAACATTTGGGGTCATTTAAAATTGAATTTCCAAGTGAAAAATATTAGAAAATTAGCAGCCTGTTGTACCTCTCTTTACAAGTTCCTAGCATGAAGTCCCAACTCTGCATCAATCTTGCATGTGATAAATGCTGAGGTCAAGGTGATGAGGTCAGTCAATATTTCTAAGTTTGTGTTATTCTGTTTACAACACACCATCTTTTGTGTGTGACAATGACTGAATAGCCCCAGTTCATTCAATCTGACCACATTATAGATTCTCCAAAATTACCTTTTTACTCACCATGGAAAAAGGTGTTGAATTTCTGAGGCAAAACAGCTGGTGCAAACTTGTATTTACTCCTTTCTATTGAACTGATAATCTCTCTGAAACCAAACAGGATTGCAGAGTTAGGGTTTTGCATAAACAGCTGATCATTATGAGCAGATTATCTTGATCACAGACCTATATACTAAGCAAGGCTGTGGTGAAGGTCCGACCAACTGTTAGTACATTCACAGTGAATCTTTCATTCTCCTGAATTATCTTTCCTTTTTTTAAAAGAGACAATTATTTGGTAATCAGGCCAGAAAATCACAGGGAGTAGGATATGAAAACCAAATTGATGGGATACTTGACATTCCCCCCCCCCCACAAAAAAAAGGATACTCAGCAGAAGTAAGTTAATTTGTGCAAATGAGGTCAAATGACCCGATGAGCAGGAGAAAAGTTTTTTTTTAAAAAGTCAAGCATCAGACTAAAAGTGAGGAACTGTCTCATGGAGCATCATCGAGGGAGCGGTTTGAGTCAGTGGTAAGGCTTTGGCTCAAGTGGCTTTGGTGAGAAGAGGCTGAGGAGGTGGTGCAGAAGTTGAAGTAATTAAGGGCCACCTTATTCAAGGAACAAGATGGGTTCAGCAGGTATGCTCAGGTAAGGTCAGGCTTTAGATATCATTTTTTTTTCCTTTAGTCAAAGGAATGGCAACCAAGGCAGGGGGATGCTCTTCTTGCAGAGTGTGGGTTGTCAGGAAAGCCAGCAGTATCTTTGATGACTTCATCTGTGAAGTGCATCCTGCTGCAGCTCCTTACAAACTGAATTGGAGAATTGCAGCTGGAGTTGGATGAACTCTGGATCATTCAGGAGGCTGAGGAGATGACAAACAAGAGTTATAGGGATGCTATCACGCCTAGGAGGTAGGAAGAAGGTAGCTGAGTGACAAACTGGAGAAGGAAAGGGAACAGGCAGTGAGTACAGGACACCCGTGTCCATTCCCTTCAATAACAAGTATACGAATTTGCATATTGTTGGCAGGGAACACCTACCAGGGACAAGCCACAGTGATAAAGTCTCTGGCATGGAGTCTATTCTTGTGGTTATGAAAGGAAGGAGAAGAGGTGAGCTGGAGTGATAGGCGATCCAATAGTTGGGGAGATATATACAAGGTTCTGTGGAAGGATCGAGAATCCCAGATGGTACGTGCCTCCCTGGTGCCAGGGTCTGAGATATCTCCGAACAAGTTCACGGCATTCTCAGGGGTAAGGGTGAGCAGCTAGATGTCTGAGTCCACTGATGTAGGTTGGAAGGGTGATGAAATACTGCAAAGAGAGTTCAGGGAGTTAGGTGCTAAATTGAAGGACAGGACCTCCAGGGTTGTGATCTCAGGATTTCTAGAGAGGTTAGAAAAAGGAGGAAAGTGCAACTTAACATGTGGCTAAAGACATAAAGACATGGTGCAGGAGGGAAGGCTTCAGGTTTCTGGATCATTGGCCAGTTTTCTAGGGAAGGTCGGAACTATTCTGATGGGAAGGTTTGCATCTGGAGGGGGACAAATAGCCTTAGGGAAGACTTGCTAGTGCTTCTCTGGCAGGTGGGGGGGGGGGGTGTTTGCAAGGGGATGGGAACCAGACTGCCAGAGCAGACAGAGGAGTGGAGGAGGTAAAAGATTATGTGAAAATTGTATATAACATTAGAAGTCAACGAGTTGTACATGGTAAAAATTTTCTTAAGTGTATCTATTTCAATGCAATGAGTATTGTAGGAAAGGAAGACGAGTTTAGAGCACGGATTGGCACGTGGAATTATCACATTGTGGCCATTAGTGAAACTTGGTTGCAGGAGGGGCAGGACTGGCAATTCAACATTCCAAGCTTCCATTGATGTAGACGTGATAGAATGGGGTAGGGTGGGGGGTGGATTAAAGGGGAAGGAGTGGCATTGCTCATCAGGGAAAATATCAAAGCTCTGCTCAGACAGGGCAGACCAGAGGGCATGTCTACTGAGGTTACATGGGTGGAGCTGAGGAACGAGAAAGGTCTGACTACACTCACGGGGTTGTATTATAGACTACCCAATAATCAACGTGAACTGGAGGAGAAAATCTGCAGGGAGATAGTAGACAGGTGTAGGAAACATAAGTTGTGATAATAGGAGATTTTAATTTTCCATATATTGACTGGGAATCCCATATTGTACAAGGTCTGGATGGCTAAGAGTTTGTCAAATGTGTGCAGGGAAGTTTCCTAAATCAATATACTGTATAGAGATACCAACAAGAGAGTGCAATACTGGATCTCCTGTTGGGGAATGAGACAGGACAGGTGACAGAAGTATGTGTAGGGGAACATTTTGGGTCCAGTGATCATAATGCCATTAGTTTGAAGTTAATTATGGAGAAGGATAGGTCTAGGCCTCAGGTTGAGATTCTAAATTGGAGAAAGGGCAATTTTGAGGAAATGAGAAAGGATGTGGATTGGGATAAGTTGTTTTCTGGAAGGCATGTGTGAGGTAAGTGGAGGACCTTCAAAGGTGAAATTTTGAGAGCACAGACTTTGTATATTCCTGTCAGAATTAAAGGTAAATTTATCAGGCATAGGGAACCTTGGTTTTTCGAGGAATATTGGCGATCTGGTTTGGAAGAAGAGAGAGGTGTATAGTAGGTATAGACAAAACGGAGCAAATGAGGTACTTGAGGAGTATAAAAATGCAAGAAAAAAAACACAAGAAAGAAATCAGGATAAGCAGATAATGTGAAGAAAAATCCTAAGGGTTTCTACAGGTCTATTGATAGCAAAAGGATAGTAAAGGACAAAATTGGTCCCCTCAAAGATCAGAGTGGTTGACTATATATGGAGCTAGAAGAGATTGGTGGGGGGGGGGGGGTGGGAGAGAGATCTTGATATTTTTTGCATCAGCATTTACTCAGGAAACTGGCACAGAGTCTGGGTAAGTAAGGAAAACAAAGCAGTGAGGTCATGAAACCTACACAGATTAAAGAGGAGGAGGTGCTTGCTGTCTTAAAGCAAATAAGGGTTGATAAACCCCCAGGGTCTGACCATTTATTCCCTTGGACCTTGAGGGAGGCTCGTGTAGAAATTTCAAGGGCTTTTGCAGAAATATTTAAAATGTCCTTAATTACACGTGAGGTGCCGGAGGATTGTAAGGTAGCCTGCGTTGTTCCTTTTATTAAAAAAAAGCTCCAAAAGTAACCCTGGAAATTATAGGCTGGTGAGCCTTACATCAGTCGTAGGTAAATTATTGCAAGGTATGCCAAAATATCAGATATACAAGTATTTGAATAGTCAACATGGCTTTGTGAGTGGTAGGTTGTGTATAATCAATCTGATAATTTTTTTTGAGGCAGTTACTAAGAAAGTTGATAAAAGAAAGGCTGTGGATGTGTCAAGATGGACTTTGAGATCCCACATGGGAGGTTAGTCAGAAGGTTCAGATGCATGGTGAGGTGGTAAACTGTATTTGATATTATCTGGACAGGAGAAGCCAGAGTATAATGGTGGATGATTGCTTTTCAGGCTAGAGGCCGACGACTAGTGGAGTGCCTCAGGGATCAGTGCTGGGACCTTTGTAGTTTGTCATCTATATCAGTGATCTGGATGATAATGTGGTAAATTGGATCAGGAAGTTTGCAGGGGCGGTACAGTTGGCGTAATGGTTAGCTCAACGCTGTTACAGCACTAGTGATTGGGACCGGGATTCAAATCCCGCCTGTCTATAATGAGTTTGCACATTTCCCCGTGTTTGTGTGGGTTTTTTCTGGGGGCTCCAGTTTCTTACCTCCATTCAAAACATACTGAATGTGTTGGTTAATTGGGTGTAGATTGACCAGCATTGACTTGTGGGCCGAAATGGCTATATGTCTAAATTTAAAAAATTAAAAATAAATTATGACACTAAGATTGGATGCATTATGGACAGCAAGAAAAGCGTTCAAAGCTTGCAGAGGGATCTAGACCAGTTGTAAAAATGGGCTGAAAATCGGCAGATGGAATTTAAAGCAGACAAATGTGAGGTGTTGCATTTTGAAAGGACAAACCAAGAAAAGGCACACATGGTGAATGGTCGGGCACTGAAAAATGTGGTAGAACAGAGGGATTTAGAAATACAGATACACAATTCCCTACATCACAGGTAGATAGGGTTGTAAAGAGAGCTTTTGGCATATTGGCCTTCATAAGTCAAAGTATTGAGTATAGGAATTGAGATGTAAGAATAAAGTTGTAAGAATTGGAAACACCAAGTTTGTAGTATTATGTGCAGTTTTGGCCATCTAACTACAAGAAAAATATTACTAAGATTGAAAGGGTGCAGAGAGGATTAACTAAGAAGTTGCCCAGACTTCAGAAACTGAGTTACAGGGAAAAGTTAAATAGATTCGGACTTTATTCCCTAAAGCATAGAAGAATTAGGAGAGATTTGATAGTGGTATTTATAATTATGAGGTGTATAGACAGAGTAAATATGGATTGGCTTCTTCCGCTGAGGGTAGGTTTGATACAAACAAGAGGACATGGAATAAGTGTGACAGGGAAAAAGTTTTGGGGGAACATTAGGGGGATCTTCTTCATACAGAAAGTGATGGGAGAGTGGAATGAACAGCCAGTTGAGCTGGTGAATGCAGGCTCAATTTTAACATTTAAGAAGAATTTGGACAGGTACATGAATGGGATGGATATGGAGGGTTATAGACTGGATGCAAGTCCATGGATTAGCCAGAAAATTAATTTGGTACAGACTAGAAGGGCCTGTTTCTATGCTGTAATGTTCGATGTTTTGATGGTTCTATGGTTTTGGGCTTTCACCCTACCATTTAATCAATTGATATCCTTACCTTATAAAAATTAATTTAACTCGAAGGATCTCAGCCTATCTATCAAAAGAAACAGAATTTCCAGTCATATTAAAAAAATTTGCCTAACTTCAAATGGGCTGGCTCTAATCTGAGGAATACACTGGGACCTCTTTACACAGAGTTTAGAGTCCCAGGAATTAGCGCAGAGGGAATTATCAATAAACCAATGAGGGACTCTATAGCTGAAGAACACATAGCTGTTGGTGAGTCGACATGAGGAAACGTACAGCCTGTGGAATGCTGGTGATATGTGGTCAAAGGACTCACACCAGGCTGTGGACTCTGGATGTGAGAGGGTGCTGAAGATTTCCTGATTGTGTCACGGTTTAGATCTGAGCTTGGGTTGCTGATGGTTTGTACTGAAGTCTGTGTGGTTGCAGAGACTGTGGGAGCGCTGGAGGAAAATCCATGGACACACAATGACTCTGTCTCTTTTACTTCTCTCACTCTAAGTGGCACTGGGCAATATCTGCTGATGGCAAATTTTTGTCTGCCTTACAGAAGATGAAAGGCAGTTTTGTGTAATATTACATCTGTTTTATTATATGACAATAAAAGAATCTTGAATCTTGAAGAAAAGTCATTGTAGCATTATATATAAAGATTCCCAACACACAGTGCTGCTGTCTCAGGAACCCTATTGTAAACAATGCCCTCCACTGGCATTCCCACACAAAGGAATCACCCATGGCCCAGTGTGGAGAGATTGCTTATGAGGACTGGTGTTGAACAGGACGGGGCAAGCCACTTAACACAGCAATGTGGGCCTCACACCTGGACATGCCTGGTAAGTATGGGCACTGCTGAGGACTGGAATTATCTGCCACATACTGATAAACCACTTGTATCCCTGATCTATTTCATCAGTTAAGGGTCACAGATCCATACAGCATGGAAGAGATCCTGCAGCCAAACTCATCTCTGCTGATCAAGTTTGCATTCTGGGCTCATCTCATTTGCCTGCACTTGGACAATATCCTTATGAACACTTCTTTCCTATCCATATATCTTTCCAAATGTCTTTTGGACCCACTTCTATAGCTTTCCTCTGGGAGCTCCTTATAGAAGCAGACTACCTTCTGAGTGAAAAGGTTTCCCTTTGAGGGATATATGCATCAACTATGAAGAGGTTTCTATTTGCTGAACAAGCCAAACCATGTCTTGACTTATCAAATAGCATCACTTTGTTGGATTTAAACAAGAAAATCTGAAGATGCTGGGATGAAGTGCAATGCTCAAAAGTGCTGGAGAAACTCAGCATTCAGAGGAAGTAAAGGGTAACTAATGTTTCCGGCCTGGGTTCTTCAACAGGAATCCTGGTTACCCTTTACTTCTTATAGATGCTGTATGACCCATTGAGTTTCTTTAGCACTTTTGGATGTAATGGAAGTATAACCAGACTAAGAACTGTGCAGACAAGTGTTAGCAGCTTCCATAACATAACTCCATAACAGGAGTTGAGAGACACTGAAGGATCCAGGTAGTCTCTCAACACCTGGACCAGCTGCAGACAATATCCAACAGTGGTCACCAGCATGCCAACCATACTGTAGTCCTTGACTGAACGGCTACACTGCCCACTTACCCAACTCACACCAGCCCTCAAATATAGTCACTCCACATCAAAATGTTATTAACACTGCTGCGAGAGGCTACAGGAAGGCAGTAATCTGTGTCAGCTGCCTGGAACAGCAACACGGAGGCTAAAGGTTTACACTGAAATCCCAGCAGAAGAGAGGATAGCCCCCGCTGATTTGTGGACAACAAAGATGGTTTTAATGAATCAACATGAGATAAAGTAGAACTAAGCAAAGTGCCTGTCTCTGGATTCAACCCTAAAGAAAATAGTTACCAGTATCCACCCAAATTCATTTATTGTCACATACATCAAAAATGCAGTGACGGAAGTATTTCCAAGCCGACAAGTAGACATCACATGCATAGTACAACAAGCATGATTTTGTGAGGTCAGAATTAGAATCAAAATTTATTGTCATGAACAAGTCATAAGTTTGGTGTTTTGCGGCAGTATCATCGCACAAACATGCATATTATAACTATCTTATGACATTATTATTGTTATTTTATTTTTTATAGTTGTGCATGAAAAGTAATGCAGTATTTTGCTTCAACGATGATTCAGGAATCTGATGGCAGTGGGTACTTGCCTAATGAGACCAATTTCGAGGAAGTGCCAAAAGAAATTGATGAAGGTATAGTGGTGGGTGTGGTGTACATGGATTTTAATAAGTAATTTGACAAGGTTCCCCATGGTGAGCTCATTCAGAAAGTCAAGATTCCATGGATCCTTGGCTGTCTGGATTCAGAATTAGCTTGCCTGAAGAAGGCAGAAGGTTGTAGTAGATGGAACGTATTCTGCCTGGTTGTTGGTAACTCGTGGAGTTCCACAGAGTACTGGGACCCCTGTTCTTTGTGATTTTCATGAAAGACTTGGACGAAGAAGTGGAGGGTGGGTCCGTACATTTTCAGATGATATGAAGATTGGAAGCGTTGTCGGAGGTTACAACAGGATATAGGCAGGATGGATTGAGATTATAGTAGAAGAGGGAAATTAACAAGGAAAGCACCTGCAACTATCAGCACACAGCAAATTGCATGCATATACTCACCCGCCCAAGTGTCGCCTCCAGATTTGATACGGATCGAACAGGCATTCACACAAGTGCAGTGCATACATGGTTAATTGCTCAACAACTGAGGTGCCTGGTAAAAGTCTCTTCTGTGCTTCATTCTTTAGCTAGGAAAATAGATGAACCCATAAATAAAATTAAACAACTGATAGAACCAGACAATTCTTTCAACCAACACACCTAATTTCATCGATTTCTCTGGAATCATATTTCTAATACTGTGCACTCTCGAGATTTGTGTGTCTCCATGGGGGAAATGGAAGATGCAAATAGCAGTGAATTAGATAAACAGGTCTTCTCTGTGGATTGTCACCTTGTTGTGGTGGAGAAGCTTGTGTGGTCCTGAAATCCCCAGAATGATACCATCTGTCGCTATGCTCCTGGTAGGGCCACCCATGGTGGTAAGGTTAAGAGTGAGGTCCCTGATAAAGAACAATCCAACCAAGACCTCAATAGTGGAATAGGTGGGTGAAGTTACTTCGAACTCAACAGCTGTGAAGGTGGACAAAGGCTGCCACAAATCCATCAGCTTCAATCGTCATGGTTTCCACGCCATTGGAACTAGTTGGTTGGTTTGTGAAGTATCATGTGCTTCTTGGAGTTCATCATCAAGTACACATTAAACAAATACATAGGCACCTTTGCTCTGTGGATCAATGGAACGAAGGCCATCATCCTCAACTATGAGGGATAGACACGACAAGATAAATAGGTACATTTCTATATACCAGCAATATACATTACATATTATTCATTGTGGGAAGAAACTAGACTCCCCAATGGAAAATGACTTGGTCACAGGAAAAGACTTGTAGATTCTTACAGACATTTTTGTAGTTTTCCAAAAAGTGATTTAGTTCCAGATTGAATGGTGTGATTTGGAGGGATATCACAAGGAGAGTTTCCATGCAATGGCCATGCCTTCCCTTCTTGGTGGTAGGGCTTGGTGGTGAGGTAAGCTTGATAATAAATGCAGTGTACACCATAGCCAGTGGTGGAAGCAATGAATAGGAATGAATAGACTTCTAACTGTTCTCTGGAAATAATGTTTCTCCTGAATTCCCTGCTGGATTTATTTATGGCTGTCTTATATTTATGGCTTAAACCTTTTCCATGTCTACTCCATCAAACACTTTCATAATCTAAAGAGTATCAGTGTAAATGGTGTAAGAAACTAGCAGAGATAGGCATCTTGTTACTTTAATAATTTAGAGTACAATAACATGGCCTTTTGGCCAAAAGCCCACACCACTCAATTACACCCATGTGACCAATCAATCTGCTAACCCCAGATATCTTTGGAATGTGGGAGGAAACCAGAGTACATGGGAAATACCCGCAGATACAGGGAGAACATTCAAACTCCTTATGTGTACCGTTGGATTTTAACCCAGGTCAAGGGGACTGTAAAAGTGTTGAGCTAACTGCTACACTCTGAAGGGCCTATTTCTGTGCTTTATAATTCCGTGAATAATCTATCAGGCCATATTTTTGTCTTTTCCAGAAGCTGCCCACATCATTCTACTGCTTTTCAAATTTAGAAATGAATTTTACTTTATTAATATACCCTTGGCATTGTTTGCAGTCATGTAGCCTCAGTAACCTGCATTGGTACTTGGGATCTGTGCTTCTGCATCCAAAATCCTTCTGTTCTTTCACCCAAAGAAGTAGCAATGATTGGCTAATAAAATGTATTTAGGACACAGATAGATATATTTTTCCATAGAAGAGGAATTAAGGGTTATGGGAAAAAGGTAGGTAGGAAGATCAACCATGAATTTGTTGAATGGTGGAACAAACACAACTGGCCAGATGGCTTACTCCTGCTCCTGCTTCTTAGGGTATATCTCATGCATTTAGATATTTTGTCCAAATATTCTATAGCCTTCACATTCTTCATTCCACATTGTTTAAGCTCACTTACACTGAAGTTCAGTTGTCAATTAAAATCAAATTTCAAAGTTCAAATTTATTGTCAGAGTACACCACATGTCACCTTGAGATTCTTTTTTCCTATGGGCCAGATAGAATTTCTACTTATCAGTAACCGTAAACTTCACACAAGAAAGCTACATATATAAAAGAGAGAAAGCTGAACAAATAAAGAAATGTGAACAAACTGACTATGCAATACAGAAAAAAATAAGTATTCAGTAATAAATAAAGTAAGTGTCATTAAATGAGTCCCTGATTGAGTTTGTAGTTGAGGAGTCTGATGGTGGAGGGGTAGCAGGTGTCCCTAAACCTGTTGGTGAGAATCTTGTGTCATCCATCCTTCTTTCCTGGTGGCAGCAGCAAGAACACAGCATATCCTAGGTGGTGCAAATCCTTGCTTATCCCTTGCTGCACTTATTATCATTTTCCTGTACTTTGCCATCGTTTGTTTTACTAACAGCTCCAAAATGATGATATCAACAAACGCTCAAATGATGCTTGCAATTCACAAGATCAGATTGTCCATATCTACATTTCAATTCGAGCACTAGTCCTTTTATTTGAACTCATTTAATCTCTTGCCCAATAATTCAATACCTTTGGTATATACAAAGTAATTATACAATATTTCTGAACTATTCTTGTTATTACTTGTGATAGTACAGACCTATCACCAATGTATATAGTTACAGTATCTAGAGTGTAATGACTGTGCTTACAGCGATTGGCTGAGAGCTTAGCCACACCTACTGTCTGGGCCTTAAAGGGTTGTGTCCCTAGCCAGGTTGGATCATTCCGGACTGGTCGGCCACCTGTGAAGAGCTCCTGTCTTTTGCTAATAAAAGCCTTGGTTTGGATCAACAAGTCTTTGGTTCTTTCGACGAGCTCTACATTACTGATGCATTTTCAATGGCCCAGGCTCTAACCTGGATTTTCCTTTGTCAAAGACCTTGTAGAGCATCATTCTGAGCTGGAAAGGTAGCTTCAGTTTACTTGTCTGCTCTGTTTCCCACATCAGTCATCTTGCAACTCCTCTAAACTGGCAATGTTGATTCAGGGCCAAATAGAAATCGTTTTCACTATTTCAGAAAGCAAAGGATCATAGATGATGCTACAACCTGGAGGTCAGTAACTAGTGGGGTCTGCTCTGGGAGCCCTGCTCTTTCTGATTTTTATAAATGACCTGGAAGAAGAAGTGGAAGGATGGGTCAGTAAGTTTGCAGATGTCATGAAGTTTGGAGGTGTTGTGAATAGAGGAGAAGGATGTCAGAGGTTACAACAAGATATAGACATGCTCAAACTACAGGGGAATCACGTTGCTCTCCATTGCAGGCAAAATCTTCGCTAGGATTCTACTAAATAGAATAATACCTAGTGTCGCCGAGAATATTCTCCCAGAATCACAGTGCGGCTTCCGCGCAAACAGAGGAACTACTGGCATGGTCTTTGCCCTCAGACAGCTCCAAGAAAAGTGCAGAGAACAAAACAAAGGACTCTACATCACCTTTGTTGACCTCACCAAAGCCTTCGACACCGTGAGCAGGAAAGGGCTTTGGCAAATACTAGAGCGCATCGGATGTCCCCCAAAGTTCCTCAACATGAGTATCCAACTGCACGAAAACCAACAAGGTCGGGTCAGATACAGCAATGAGCTCTCTGAACCCTTCTCCATTAACAATGGCGTGAAGCAAGGCTGTGTTCTCGCACCAACCCTCTTTTCAATCTTCTTCAGCATGATGCTGAACCAAGCCATGAAAGACCCCAACAATGAAGACGCTGTTTACATCCGGTACCGCACGGATGGCAGTCTCTTCAATCTGAGGCGCCTGCAAGCTCACACCAAGACACAAGAGAAAATTGTCTGTGAACTACTCTTTGCAGACGATGCCGCTTTAGTTGCCCATTCAGAGCCAGCTCTTCAGCGCTTGACGTCCTGCTTTGCGGAAACTGCCAAAATGTTTGGCCTGGAAGTCAGCCTGAAGAAAACTGAGGTCCTCCATCAGCCAGCTCCCCACCATGACTACCAGCCCCCCCACATCTCCATCGGGCACACAAAACTCAAAACGGTCAACCAGTTTACCTATCTCGGCTGCACCATTTCATCAGATGCAAGGATCGACAATGAGATAGACAACAGACTCGCCAAGGCAAATAGCGCCTTTGGAAGACTACACAAAAGAGTCTGGAAAAACAACCAACTGAAAAACCTCACAAAGATAAGCGTATACAGAGCCGTTGTCATACCCACACTCCTGTTCGGCTCCGAATCATGGGTCCTCTACCGGCATCACCTACGGCTCCTAGAACGCTTCCACCAGCGTTGTCTCCGCTCCATCCTCAACATCCATTGGAGCGCTTTCATCCCTAACGTCGAAGTACTCGAGATGGCAGAGGTCGACAGCATCGAGTCCACGCTGCTGAAGATCCAGCTGCGCTGGATGGGTCACATCTCCAGAATGGAGGACCATCGCCTTCCCAAGATCGTGTTATATGACGAGCTCTCCACTGGCCACCGTGACAGAGGTGCACCAAAGAAAAGGTACAAGGACTGCTTAAAGAAATCTCTTGGTGCCTGCCACATTGACCACTGCCAGTGGGCTGATATCGCCTCAAACCGTGCATCTTGGTGCCTCACAGTTTGGCGGGCAGCAACCTCCTTTGAAGAAGACCGCAGAGCCCACCTCACTGACAAAAGGCAAAGGAGGAAAAACCCAACACCCAACCCCAACCAACCAATTTTCCCCTGCAGCCGCTGCAACCGTGTCTGCCTGTCCCGCATCGGACTTGTCAGCCACAAACGAGCCTGCAGCTGACGTGGACTTTTACCCCCTCCATAAATCTTCGTCCGCGAAGCCAAGCCAAAGAAAAAAGAAAAAAGAGTTGGGTGGAGAAGTGGTAGATTGAGTTCAATCTGGATAAATGTAAAGTGATGCAATTTAGAAGGTCTAACCTCAAGGTGGAGCACAGGGCTAATGGTAGGATTCTTAACTGTGTGGAAGAACAGAGGGACCTTGGGTTCAAACTCATATATCCCTCAGGTTGCTAGGGTAGTTAAGAAGGCTTATGGTATGCTGGCCTTTATTTGTCATCAGATGGAGTTCAAAAGCCATGAGGTAATGTTGCATTTCTATAAAACTCTGGTTAGACACACTTGGAGTATTGTGTTCAGTTCTAGTCACTACATTAAAGGAAGGATGTGGACACTTTGGAAATGGAGAAGAGGAGATTTACCAGGCTGTTGCTTGGATTGGGGAATGCCTCTTATGAGGCAAGGAGCGAGGGCTTTTCTCTTTGGAGCAAAGAAGGATAAGAGGTGACTTAATGAAGGTCTACAAAATTATCAGAGGCAGGGATAGGAAGGACAGACAGCATGTTTCCCCACAGGGCAACAGTAGAAAATATCAGATGTCATTTATTTAAGGTGAGTGGAATAAAGTTTAGTGGAGAGGTCAGATTTTGTTTTTTCACACAGCGAGTAGTGGGTGCCTGGAATGCATTTCTAGGATGGTGGTGGATGCTGTTACAATAGGAACATTTAAAAGACGGTTAGACAGGCACTTGAATGCAAGATAAATAGAGGGTTATAGGTGTGAAGTAGGCAAGGTTTAGATTGTTCAGTAGGTGTGAAGTCAGCAAGGTTTAGATTGTTGAATAGATTTACATAGGTCGGCACCACACAATGTGCTGTAATTTTCTATCATTTCTATCTCCCACTTGATAGGTTAGTCCAGATCAGATTACATGGGATCCTGGGTGAGTTGGCTGTTTGGATTTAGAATTACCGTAGCTTGATGGTAGGTATCACAGGGTTCTATGGGAGGGCTGTTATTCAGTCTTTAATCAGAGCCACAGGGATCAATACTGGCTCTCTTGTTTTTTTTATTATCTATATTAATAACTTCAATAAAAATGCAGTTAGGACAGTTAATAAGTTTACAGATAACACTAAAATTGGAAGCATGGTGGACAGTGAAGAGGGTTATCCATCATTACAACAGGATCTGTATGAATTGGGAAAGTGGTCTGAGGAAATTTTACTTGGACAAGCGCAATGAGTTGCAACTCTCTATTTTTCTTGCATTCAAGTGCCTGTCTAACTGTCTTTTAAATGTTCCTATTGTATTAGCGTCCATCACCATCCTAGAAATGCATTCCAAGCACCCACTACTCGCTGTGTGAAAAAAAAATCTGTATAGCGAATGGTAGGGTTAGGGAGATTTTTGTAGAACAGAGAGACCCAAGGGTACAGGTGCATAATTTCAAAGAAAGTAGGAACACAGACAGGGTGATGAAAAAGGTGTTTGGCATGCTTGCTTTCATTGAGTACAAGTGCAAGGATGTCATGTTACAACTGTACAAAATATTGGTGAGGCTACACCTCCTGAAGTATGGTGTGTCTACACCTGAAGTATGGTGTGTAACTCTGGTCATCTCACTGCACAGAAGATACCAAAGATTGATGAAAAGATTTAAACGAATGTTACTGGGACTTTAATTGTAAGGAGATAGTCTGGGGACCTTTCTCTCTGGAACTTCAGAGGCCAAAGGGAACCTTGTAGAGATACAGTATATAAAACCATGAAGGACATAGTCATAGTCTTTTTCCCAAGGTAGGAGAGTCTAACACTAGGGGACATAGATTAAAGGTGAGAGCGGAAAGATTTAAAAGGGACCTGAGGGGCATGTTTTCCAAACAGAGTGAAGAGTATACGCAATGAGCTTCCGGAGGAAGTCGTAGAGGAGGATATGATTGCAATGTTTAAAAGACGTTTAGACAGGTACAAGGTTAAAAGTTATAAGGGTTGCATGCAAGCAAAGGGGGCTATATTTGGAAGGAAACTTGGTTGGCGTGAACATATTGGACTAAAAATACTTTCCATGACTCTATTAAAACACTTCAGCTTTGTGGTTCCAGTGTTGTGGGTCATGTCAAAAAGCTGAGTGAATGCAGATTTAAAACAACTGCAGCATGAAACAAAGCTAATCTTTGTATACTTTGATGGTATATCTTTTTAATTGCTTCTATCTCTCAGGGTATATATCCATAGAGCAAACTTATAGCACTGCACTTGTCTCTGTCTAGTCTTGACTCAATATCCTTAAGCAGTGTTACAGGAAAATGGTGACACTTTTACTGCTTTGAGTCTTGTTTGGAAAACTTCTTTCATGAGAAACATGACTGGGACAATAATTAACATCTTTTCTCTTCCTATCCACTGGAATTGCTGGAACAGATACAAAATACACAGTTGAACTAGGTTGTGTCCTCTCGGTAGTGGTGACAGGAATACCAACCCACCAGCCATTCTCTGCATCCAGCCGCCACCCTGCTATTGTACCAAGGAATATTCACAGCAGAAAAAGGGAGATATGATTGCAGTGCTTTGAGTGACCAGATCTGCATGGACCTGTTTAATCAGCAGATGAATCGTAATCCCACCTTCAGGACGATAGAAATTTAAAAGTTCCAAATTATTACGCTTTTTGGATTTCAAGATTAAATTAATGATGTGATCAAGATGAAGCACATTTAAAGGTTTCCAATTTTAAGTGAATGAATGAAAGAGGGCTCACCTCAGATATGCACACAGCCAACAGATTAATAACTTCCAAGATAAAGGTTGGAGTGATTTTTGCTTCAATGTTTTCAAAATTTCTGTGTAAAGCAAAAATGAATCTGGTTATTGGATATTCTGGGCCCCAGTCTTTGTCACATACAAGAAAATCACAAATTGTATCCAATTCGTATCCAAAATGATTGGCACGTAGACATTAAGGCGTATATTGGACAACTGAATGCAAATACTCTCGGGTGCAAAGATCAGAATCAGAATTTATTGTCAGGAACAAGTCATGAAATTTGTTGTTTTACAGCAGCATCATCGTGGAAACATTCATATAAACTACCTTCCAAAAATAAATAAAAATAGTACACGAAAAGTCAAAGTAAGGCAGTGTCTTTTGTTCATTGATAATTCAAGAATCTTATGGCAGCGGGGACAAAGCTGTCCTTGTCCCAATGAGTGCTCATCTTTAGGCTCCTGTACCTTTTTCCGATGGTACCAGAGTGAAGAAGGCATGGCCTGGGTGGTGAGGGACCTTGAGGATAGAGACTGCTTTCTTAAGACACCATCTCTTTTAGATGTCCTCGATGGAGTGAAGTCTGGTGCCTGTGATATCGCAGGCTGAGTTAATAACCCTCTGGAGTTTATTTTTCTTGGCCTGAGCATTGGTACCTCCGTACCAGACAGTGATGCAACCAGCCAGAATGCTCCCCACATTTCAGATTTATTGTCAGAGAACATACATGACATCACATACAACCCTGAGATTCCTTTATCCTGCAGGCATGGCAGAATTACCACTAATTGTAGTGCAAAAAATAAACAAATAAAAGAACTGTAAAAATAGATAATGAAGTAAACAAATTGACTGTGCAATCCAGAGAGAACAAAAGAAAATGAATAAAGTGCACAAGTAAGAGTCCTTAAATGAGACCCTGATTGAGTTTGTTGTTGAGGAGTCTGATGGTGGAGGGATAGCAGCTGTTCCTGAACCTGGTGGTGCGAGTCTTGTGGCACCAATACCTCTTTCCTGATGGCAGCAGCAAGAACAGAGCATATGCTGAGAGGTGTGGGTCTTTGATGATTGCTGCTGCCCTCTGACGGCAGCATTCCCTGTAGACGCACTCAATAGTGGGGAGGGTTTTTCCTGTGATGTCCTGACCAGGGTTTATGGTGGCATACTGAACCTCCGCAAACTCCTGAGGAAGTAAAGGGGTTGATGTGCTTTCTTCATGATGCCATTGGTGTGTTGGGTCCAGGAAAGATCCTCTGAGATAGTGACTCCCAAGAACTTAAATTTGTTCATGCTCTCTACCTCTGATTCCCCAATGATCTCTGGATTGTATTTTCCTGAAGTCACCAATCAGCTCCATAGTTTTGGTGACATTGAGTGCAAGTTTGTTGTTGGTGCACCGTTCAGCCAAGTTTTCAATCTCCCTCCTGTGTGCTGACTCATCTCCTTCCTTTATACAACCCATGTCGTGTTATCGATGGCAAATTTTTAGATGGTGTTATTATTATACCAAGCTACACAGTCACAAGTGTAAAGTGAGTAGAGCAGGGGGCTAACAATACAGCCCTGTCGCGCCCCAGTACTGATGGAGATTGTGGAGAAGTTCTTACCAATCTTCATTGATTGTGGTCTGGAGCTGAAGGAAATCCATGATCCAATTACACAGTGGGATGTTAACTCCAGGTCTTGGAGTTTGCTGATCAATTTTGAGGGGATGATGGTGTTAAATGTCCAACTGCAGTTGATAAAGAGCATCCTGCTGTATGCATCATTGCTGTCCAGGTGTCCCAGGGCTTTGTGTAGAGCCAGTGAGATGGCATCCGCTGTAGACCTGTTGGTATGATAGGCGAGCTGGAATAGATCCATGTCACTGCTCAGACAGGAGCCGATATGTTTCCACACCAGCCTTTCAAACCACTTCATCATTGTTGATGTAAGTGCTATTGGCTAATTGTCATTAAGACAGGCTACAACACTTTCCTTGGGCACCGGTAAGATTGATGCCTGTTTGAAACAGGTGGGTACTACGCTCTCCTGGAGTGAGGTATTGAAGATATCCGTGAATACCTTGGTAAGTTGGTCAGCACAGATCTTAAATATTCAGTCAGGTATTCCATCCGGGCCACATGCTTTCCTTGGATTCACTCTCCTGAAGGCAGGACACACGTCATCCTCCGATACAGTCAGGATAGGATCATCAGGGGACATGGGGGTACGGAGGGGTGGTTCTTCACTGTTATTGTCATCAAATCAGGCACAGAAGGCATTGAGTTCCTCTGGGAGAGAAGCTTTGCCACCTGCTACTTTACTGGGTTTGGTTTTGTAACAGGTTATGGCATTTAGGCCCTGCCACGCCTGTCGGGTATCCCTTGTTGTTTCCATTTTCATCATGAATTTCCACTTCACCCAGGAGATAGCTCTCCATAGATCATACCTGCTCTTGCAGTACTGATCTGGATCTCTGGACTTAAATGCCTGTGATCTGGCTCTCTGCAGATTCCGGATTTCTTTGTTCATCCAGGGCTTCTGGTTGGGGAAAACTCTGAATTATTTGGTGGGAACACACTCATTCACAGCTGTTATGATAAAGTCTGTGACAGCCTTGGTGTACTTGTTCAGATTCTCAGCAGAGTCCTTGAACACCGTCCAATCCACTGACTCAAGGAAGTTCTGTAACCATTCTTCAGCCTCCTGTGACCACCACCTAGCTGTCCTGACGTGGTACACCTGTATAAGTTTTTGTGAATTTTCTGTGACGAACCAAATCTCCTCAAACACTTCACAAAGTATAGCCGCTAGCGAGCTTTCTTCGTGATTGAATTGCCATGGAGGCTCCAGGACAGATCCTCGGAGATACTGACACTGAAGAATTTGAAGTTCTTGACCCTCTCCACCAATGAACCCTTGATAAGGATTGTGTTCTCCTAACTTTCTCCTGAAGTTCACCTTCAATCAGAATACATTCAGGGTGTAACTAGTAATTTGCTCCTATTATAATTCATTAATCATTATATACAAATAAAATCATCCTTGATCCAGTGCAATTGGGCATCTTAATAGATGTTAATTTTACTTTCATTCTTTTCCTTTGCCTTTTGTCCATGCTAACTGATTGTCTGTCTGTAACTCAGCACTTTTGTACCATGTCTTTCTTGTTGGACAATGCAAGATGTGTCTAACTAGTCTGTTTGCAAAGCAGTCTCTATCACTGCATCTCGATACATGTGACAATAAACTCAAACTTGTCTCAATGCATATTAGAATGTAATTTGAAGTCTTTTATTAATTCAGTTGAAACTAAGTATTCATGTTGTGGAGTCAGGGAAATGTGAAAGTTACTAAGCTAGTCCTCAGTGATAACACTGACTCAGCAAGTGTAGGGATCTAGCTGCAGCTCAGAGGAATGAGAACAAAAATATAAATTGAAACTCTGTTGTACAAAATGTGGACTGCAATGTCAGAGGTGCCACCGCTAAACTGAAATCCGTCCCCTCTCTTGGATAAAGAACACACAATTTAAAGAACACCAAGAAAGTTTTTTTTGTGTGTGTCCTGCATAATTTTTATCCATTCACAAGCACCACGATAATAAATAACCCACTGATCATCCTGTTGAAACTTCTAGGACCTTCATGTGTTCCAGTTATTATGTTGCCTGTTGGGTGTTTTCTGGGGGTTTCTACAGTTTCACACTTTATTTGATTTTTTTGCCATTGCTGAGGAAAATAGGAAAAGGTGAAACTCCTGAAAGAGGTTGTTGACAAGAGAGGACATTTTAGAAAAAAATTCTGAGCTCAAAGTTTCAAATGAACTTTTCAGATCAAGCCAGCAGGACAACAGATCAGGCACAAAGTCCAATTGTTTCACAGAGAGCCTTTCCAAGTTTGGCCAGGAGGCCAAAATTATAGCGCCATAACATGTGCTTCCATAATTAGGGTGCAAAACAATGTTGTGGGTCAGAGAAAAGGGAAAAAATAGATAGAGGATTTTCGATTAAGAAGGAATAGAGCCTTTACTTTGACAGATGGCTATGAAGGAATTCAATAAACTTTGGTCAACTGTACAATTTTCACTTAGTGGCTGCATTTTGGGAAATAAACTGGCAAGAGAATGTGTGGGGGCAGCAGTTCGAGTGGGTTGTAATGTGAAAGGTTGACAACACACGGAATATGGAGCCAGGTCACTTTTGGAAAAGGCTCCTCTTCAATGTAATCCAGTCTTGTCTGCAGAGGTAAAACCCAAGTTACTGCCCTGAAGCTGATGGCTGTATGGCTTTCATTGAAGTCTGGTGACATTTCCCACACTTCAGAGCAGCAAAGACTGCTTTTCTTACCTAAGTGCCATATGTATCTGATAGCAGGTTATTCAGTCTCTACTTTTGAAATGTCTTATTAATCAGGAGCTGCCAACAAGAAATTCAGTTTTGACATCTGGGACCATGCCAGGTGATGTCCAAGTTAGAGACTATTCATCTCCCCTTCATTTTACCATGATTATTACTTAGTGGCCTGCCATGATGCTTTGACACTTACTATTCCCTTGAAGCTGGTGGACCATATATGTAAATATTAGCAAAAATTAGAGATTTTGTGCTCTATGGCTTGTGGCTCATTTTGGGACTCCCACAGATTCTCCATCACTGTGACAGTAAACTTTCCATTTGGACATAAACCAGTACGCAGTGAACTTGACATCAACCAGAACAAAGCAGCTTGCTTGAATAACAGCCTGTTTATCAGCTTAATTTATCAGTAAGTCTCCCAAACTCTTAACTTCCAACTTCCTGGGCATACCACCCCTTCCAAAATGACAAGAATACAGGCTAAATGGAGCAAGAGTTGGCAATAAGGCCCTTCAAGCTTGTCCGGACATTCAATATGATCATGGCTAAACTCTGTGGCTTCTTTGCACTATCTTTACAAAAACATTTTCAAATTCCACTAAAAATCTCCTTCCATTTCGATATATAATCAGGTCCTAATTCCTTCACTATTTCTGGGTCAAAACTTCAAATCTCCTTGCCTGTCGACATTAAGCAGCATCAACACGTGGGCTGCTGGTTTAAGGCGATCACTCATCATCCCCTTTCAGGGAATTAAATGCGCCTAGCATTACTAATGAGTCTCATGTCATGTGAATGAATAAAAGTAACAAGAAACATTCTGTTGTGCATGGATTGGCCATTGCACTTCCATGCATCTGCTGACAGCAAGTGATTTGAGATGTCCTGATGCTGGATAGGAGTAAGCAGGATCATATAAACCACTTTCAGATCCCCATCCAAGTCATAGATAGCTCTGATGTGGATATACTGCCAGCAAAGAAAATTCCTAGATTTCTCAAGCCAACTATGAAAGTAGCTTTGCCACAGATGGACAAAAAGAAATATGATTACCTACAAATGCTAAACATTACATAACAAGAGTCAAATGAAGCAGAAATTAAACATAATGAATTGAGAACTAACATCTTAAAACAAATAAAATAAGTTCATTGTTTATTAAATGAGTCACTTAATGTTTACTATCGATCATACTAACCTTCTCCTCAGTGATACTGGATTCCTGTGTGGTCCTTTACTTTGGTGCTACATTGGAATCCTTTACCATGAGTGTTGCCATGGCCCCTCAAGTGGACGAGCAAAGCATAAGGCCAAATAATCACCAGCATGAACAAAGCTCACATTATGCTTTGTAAGGTAATTAGTGAAATAATAAGCAAATTATTTCTAATGCCATTCACATTTCAAGCATGTCATTCAAAAATAGCATAAGCTGTATGCAAGAATTTTCACTTTTAAATGATCAGTTTTTGAAGGAGGTTCAAGCCTTATTGTACAGACTGAAAAATTTAAAAAGATTGAAAAATGAAAAGAAACAATAAAAATGGCTGCAGCAAACAAAGGAAAATTGTTCCTGATGAAGAAATGATTCCAGAATTTAAAACTAATTCGATCAGATAGAAAAAACAAAAACAGATGGTCTGTGGAATCGGGAGCTAGGTAAATGTAATTATGATTCAAGTTTATTATCATTTGATAAACATGACGTGTGTTGATTGACCTGTGTTGATTGGTTGAATGGTCCATTTCCACTCTCTTAACTCTCACTCTGCAAATAAGAAAACACTCCAATTTAAGACAAGGACAACTGTAAGCTGAAAGCAGTATGCCTTAGCAAGTTTTTGGGAGAGAAAGAGTGGAGCGAAAAAGATGACAAAAACATAGCTCAAGAGTAGGTTAGTAGGCTGAAGTTGTGAGAAGGATTCTGATTTATAGCCAAATGGAGTCCTTTCAGGATGTCTCCCTTCAGTTTCACTATCTCCAGTGACAGTTCCATGAACACTCCCTTTTATCTATTTTTCACAATTCTGAAAACCCAAATCAGGGTTCATTGACTGTCCATTGTGCGATACAATCAACCATCTTAAATTCTCCGTGCAACCTTCTGTGAACTCTGCTAATCCCACAATCATTTTCTCCTGGTCTTTCATACCAAATTTATCCAAATTTAACATTTAAATTTAAAATTTCCCTTTCAGGAAACCTTCTCAAATTCTATTTATTAGCATGCTCATCTTTTTCAGGTCAACAAATCCATGTCATTTTTTTTGTCAAAAAGAGTGTGATCATTGGGCTCATCTTTATCAAAATTGATTGAAATTGGATGTTGATGTTGTGTGACAGCAGTAAGTGATGATCAGATATTCTGCTGGGGTAATCCATAATCCAAAAGTTCTAATTTCAGGTAACCCTGTGTTGTCTATTCCCTCTCTGCCTCATATACCTACAGTCCTTCCACTTTGTTCTCTTTCCTGTTTCTCTGGGCCCCCCCCCCCCCACCCCCACACCTTCAGTCCCTCCTCCTCCTTCCTGGTCATCTTCCTGGTCCGTTTTCCAGAATCTGCAAACATTTTTGTCTCCATCTACTTCCTTTTACTTTTTTGACTACACATCCATCTCTTGTCATTCAAGGCTCTTGATCCTTACCTATCTTCCATCTGTGTTAATGAGCATTTAGAACCACCCAACATTTACAGCAACATCCTAGTAAATCTTCTCTGCACTCTTTCCATCTTATTGATATCTTTCCTGTGGTTAAGTGACCAAAACGTCACAGAATACTCCAAATTTGGCCTCATCAATGTCTCATACAACTTTACCATAACATCTCAACTCCTATATTCAATTCTTTGATTTATAAAGGCCAATGTGGGACAAGGTCTCTTTTTGATCCTATTCACTTGTGATTCCACTTCCAGGGAATTGTGTATCTGTGTCTCCAGATCCCTCAATTTTACCACACTTCTCAGTGCCCTACCATTTACCGTGTATATCCTACCTTGGTTTGTTCTTCCAAAATGCAACACCTCACACTTGTCTGCATTAAATTCCATCTGCCATTTTGTAGCCCATTTTTTCCAGCTGGTCCAGATCCGTCTGGAAGCTTTGAAAGCCTGTTTAGTCAATTGATACGCTTTGTTCAGGATCCGTGCAACAATTTTCCGTAGATAACCTGTCCTTCCATTATATGAGCTTTTAAAAAGGCCAGAGCAAGATAACTGCTTCCGCCTTTGTCTCATATATGATTTTAACTTTGACAAAAAAAATTGATGTGCTGCAAAACAGTAGAAGTTTCTACTTAAAACTATCACAGAAGCACCATCAGCGTGAGTACACATGACCACTTCCTCAGGGGAACTCAGAATAGGCAGTAAACACCAGCCTGTGGCACCCAACCCTGTTAATACTGGTAAAATTGCAGATTAACTCCATGCTTGTACATTGAAGTTCCTAGTCCAGTTTATTGTTGACCAAATGATGAGCATGTACAAGAGATAAAATAAAAGCCTTATTTGCTGCAGCTTCCTCATTACATATAAAATACCAAAAGAAACATGATTAAAATGCCATGAAGGGAAAACAGATAATAAATACAAGAGGAAGAAAAATAAAATAAATTTTCAGAATCTGTGGGTCAATAGCGCAAAAATTGTTTTCCGACAGTAGTACACAGATCTTTGGTGGATTTGCCTCAGTGTGGTGATTTGGGTGATACAGGGATGTTCAAGAGTCTGATGCTGTTGGAAATGAAACTATGCTTGAACCTATAGATGCTGGACTTGGGATTTCTGGCTGTTGAGCTGGTCTCAATTTCACAAGAAGGTACAATTTCTATTTCCCAAAGCACCCGTTCTGAGACCTAAGCGATATCAAGGACAGTAATATAGTTCCTAATGAACATTAAAAGAAGTCCAACTAGTTGTTCATCTCATCAGTGTTTCTGGAGCAGGTGCTCAACTTTCACCTCTGTTCATCCCCTGGCAAAGATTTGGACACAAAATTTCATCTGTGCTTGCTGGTTGCCTGCCAAAATATTTCCCAGCTTAATCTTTGGCTGAAAAATAAACAAAATCTGAAAAATGAATAAAAATGGAAATGATGATAAAAGTATGCACCTGCAGATTATAATGAGGAACTTTATCAGGAGGAGTGCTTGTCCAAGGCCTGCCTCAGTCTCCTCAGTTGATAATCTCTGTACACATTGACTCAGTTGATGGCTTAGAACTTGCAGCACATTGCCTGGCAACAGTGGAATCTCTGCAGTCATTTCTTCAGGCCTAGAAGAACCAAGAAAATACAGGGGATTGAAACCATAGCAACAAAACTTTAATCAGATCAAATCTTGAGCAAGAAACTTGTGCCTCCCCCTTTAGCTTCTGTGAAGCAAAATGGAATAACAAATTTGTTATTTGAAAGAAAAAGACAGATAAAATGTAAAATACATTCTATAAATGCTTAGTTTACTTTTAAAACAACAACAAAAACCAGAAAGCTACACTCCTTGTTTTAACTACTTTAAAATGACTCCTAGTACTTAATTAATCGTTTTTTCAAGCTGCCGAGGTAGAAAATCTAAGGTCTGCGAGTCACCAGGTAGGTATCTGTTGTAACCTGTTTAAATTGCATTGAACCATATCATTTGGGATTTGTTCTCCCATGTCAGTCTGTAGCACAACCCAAAGATTAAAGACAATAAATAATCTAGCCCAGCACCCAGGTGCAGTATTAAGGAAAGGCTGTACAACCCAGGATGACATTTTTAGAGGAATGTCAAATTATGTCTATCTCAGATACAGGCAAAAATCCCGCAAGGTAGTATTTTGAAAAGGTATGGTGAAGTTATGCCTGGTATTCTTAATAAACAGATCAGGCTGTGAAAAAAGTGACCTGTCATTTTATTGCAATAGTGATTACACCAAAATAGTTTATTGGCTGTTTGTTGGAAATTGTCTGAGGTCATAAAAAGTGCAACATAAATTTAAACATTTTAATTAAGGAATGGGAGATAAGGAGATGTGTTTGAATAGGTTGAAAATATCCAAAAAGCACTAGGAAATTCAGAAGCAATGGTTAGATATTTTAGGAAGGATATTAAAACTGCTCCCGTAAGTTTAATGTCCTCCAATATTTTCTCCTTGCTTTAGAAAAGAAATGGACTAGAGGATACGAAGTTACAAAGTACACCGAAATTAGATTCCGAATAACATCATCATATTACACTGAGAAAACTACAACATGGTCATCATTCCATATTGATCAGCTTTTACTTAATAACATTTAGTAAGATTGACTGAATGGAAGACCTGGGAGGCTGTAGCTGCAGACACTGAGGTAGGACTCAGCACCTGTATGTATCCCCACCTACCAAGATGTCATTCCAGGGTCCACCTAATCTCAGAAACCCTGCAGTATTGGTCTTGACCTGATTAACAACAATTGTCCAGGTCCAGTAGCTCCTTTTGTCTTTTTAACTCCACCTCCTCCCTTCGTAGCTGCTTCTGCTTCTGCTCCTCTTCTCTTCGTAGCTATACCAATGTTATTGTTATCTGCTCCTCCTGCTCTTCTAAGTCCAATTTAATTTGAAGCATTGTTTCTTCCACTTCAAGTGCTGCTGTGTTTACCTGAATCTTTACGAAGCTCTGGAGTCTGATCTACAACTCATCTTACTTCTCCTGCTTTCAGGATTTGAAACTCTTTCCTTAGGTCCTTTTTCATCCTGTAAGTCAGATGTCAAATTAATATCTGACTCTGTCTCCCATCCCCCTCACTATCATCTTGTGGCAGTTTCAGCCCTTTTCCTTGTGGCTGATCTTAATGTGTTTTGCAGTAATTCTATGGGATCTGTATCCCCAGCAGCTGAAACCTGCTTTTCCATTTCCTCCTTCAGTCCTGCTTGAAGAGTCACTTTGATTCCACTTGTATCTAATTGTTGCCTCTGCAATTCCTTTTCCTTCATCTTCTCGACATGTAGCTCCTTAGGTGAAGCAGTTTAAGTGGTGGCTGCCATCTTATCCATCCAGTCAATTGTTGCACTCAGACATCGAACATACACAACAATAACTTCAAAACCAAAACAGTCCTCAAAGGACAAGCAGCAATTTCTCCAAACTGTGTTCTTACTTGCAATAAACACACAGAAGGAATCCTTTAGTAAGACTTGCTGCTTCTTCAACGACCTTGGTGATGCTGTTGATAATCGTGCCTCCTCATTCAATATGCTCTAAACAGAACCCAATCGATCCAATCCGAAATCCAAGTCTAATTTCCAACTTTCTATTGTCTTAAATTCCATCTTTTATTGAATAACAAGTCAATAGTTTCTCCTTTATTGACTAAATATTGTGACTATCTTCCTTTATAATCACCTGGAGAGACTTGAATGTTGTTGTTTATGACTTATTCAAACAAACGTCCATACTTAAGTTGAATTGAGTTTTCCATAGTTTATTAAACCTTATTATAGGTTTTACAACATTATTACAACTTTGTTATACGATACTAAAACTTCGATAAAACAATTAAATGATGCTTAAAATTATATTTAAAATGGTCATAAAAGTTTTCCCTCCATCTTCACAAAACAAAGGAAAATCAAAACTGAACTGCTTTATCTTAAACATGCACAGAGAGAGAAATAGAGAGAGAGAGAGAGAGAGAGAGAGAGATTGGCTAAGAATATATTTCTATGAAGACACTCAAAGAATGTCAACACGTCTTCACAGATTTCTTGCAGAATCTGCATTTTAATCTTTACACACACTTTGCCTTCTGGATTGCACGGGAGAGTTCAGCCCTGGCTGATCTTAGTGTCATCCTATCTCCTGCTCCTGAAGACAGCATCATGAACTCTGAGAAGGGCCCAGACCTCTGCATCTAACCATGGTTTCTGGTTACCCCTGGTTGTGAAGCATTTGATCTCAGTATATGTCACCATATGACTCTGGGATACATTGTAGATATACGAGATATTTAGAAAGGTTCTTGAAAAGGAAAGGCATGGAAGAATAGATGCCTAGTGTGGGCAAAAAGGATTAGTGTGAATGAGCAAAAAGGTCAGGATGAATATGATGAGCTGAAGGTCAGTTTCTGTGCTGTTGACTCAATTAATAGATAGGTTGCATACCGTACCAAGTTACTTTTTTGTTGGGTTTAGGTCGCTCACTGACACTAATTATAATTTCAGAGCTCTTTTAAAGATCTGATTCAGCTCACTGGACTTTGTAATTCGTGGAATTATCATTATTTCCCCAGTCTGCTCCAACTTTACTTTCATTTGCAGCAGGAATGTGTCCATGAACTTGAGTGATTCCTGATAAAGCAAAGTATTGGCTTAAGGTATATTTTCAGCTAACTGACTTTTATTTTCCCCCATGTAAAGAAGACATGAGTAGCAAGCATTTTAAATAAACATGTTTTACATATTTTTATGAATGTTTTGGAACACTGGGGGATACTTAGGGTAGCGCAGTTAATGCAGCAGTTAGCACAACACTATTAAAGCACCAGCAACTCAGGTTCAAATCCTCTGCTGTCTGCAAAAAGTTTGTACTTTCTCTCCATAACCTCGTGGGGTTCCTCCAGGTGCTCTGGTTTTCTTCCACATTCCAATGACATACAGGATTAGTTGGTTCGTTGGTCACATGGCATATTTGGGTGACATGGGATTGTAGGCTGGAAATGTGCTGTATCTCTAAATTTAAAAATTGCCTTCAAGAGTTTGCTTCTGCCTGATGAGTTCCACTGGGTCCTGGTGACTGTTGCCTTTTACTGGGAGCAATGAGAAGGCAATTTGCATTTATAAGTATGACCTTAATATGTTTTAACTTCTGCCTTTACATGCAGAACTTATAATTTTATCCACGAGTATTTAAAATGAAATATGCTTTCCGTGGTGGGTTCTCAGAAATGGCTTGGATTGTAAAGCTATTGAAAAAATATATTGTGTGACTGAGCTGAAAAATACTGGCAATTGGTCTTGTTATTAATCACACACATTGCAGCTATTAAGTTGATGCAGATTTGAAAAGAAAAGGAAAAAAAAAGTCCTTTTGGGTTGCAGACCCTGCTTTAGGGAAACAAGGCTGTAGATGTGCTGCATTGAATACAAGGAAGACATTATTATGCTTGATCAATTTACCTTCGCTGAAGTGGCTCAAAGGAACTGATGTCAATAATTCGTTCAAAGGAGGAGACAAAAGCTTCAAGCCATTGCTGAAGATAGTGAGGATCCTTCTGTAAATAAAAAAAACACAAATTATTAATTCCATCAGTGAAATACAAAAGTCAGCAGATGCTGTAATTGTGGTAAAAACACAGAAATGGTGGAGGAACTCCGCAGGTCTCACAGCGTCCATAGGCAGTAAAGATATATAACCAGCGTTTCAGGCCCGAGCCTTTATTCAAGGTATGAGTAAAAAGCAGGCAGGCTTCTGAATTAATATAAAGGGCATATGGAGGAGTACAGACCAATAGACAAAAGACATTAATCAGATAGAGAGAGGAGGTCAGGAGAGAGGAAAGGTGAGAATTGATGGGGGAGGGGTCATTCACAGAGCTAAATCCCCCTCCAACCTCCTGACCTCCTCTCCATATTCAATTAACATCTCATGTCTGTTGGTCTATACTCCTCCCCCTGGCCTTTCTTTTATTTCCAACTCCTGTCTGTTTTTTACTCATTCTTTGAAGGAGGGCTCATCTTTATCTCCTACGGTCTCTGAAAGACCAGCTGAGTTCCTCCACAATTTCTGTTTTTACTATTAATACCATCAGCTCTTCTCTGGTTCAGTTCTTGCTCTGGTGAAGTTTGCGCAGAAGAAAGGCCAGAAAACAGCAAGTTTCATTCACCAGAAAGACTCACAGCTTCATAATTATTTTTGTCGCTGTTAAGTTTTTTTATTTGCAGTAGAATTCAATGTTTTGACATCATTGTGCTTGCCCGGTGATTTTTAGGTTGGAGCTCATTTTCATGCAATGTACTTGGGAGTTTCATTTTAAATTTGGCATGCTGCTCAAGCCGTGCCATTTTGCTGGTATGTGTACATGCAAATAATCACTAAGTTCTTAGATGTTTGGCCCAATGAGCTGTCTTCATCCCAGATTCAATGGCACTTCACTTGACCTACTGCTGGTTGCAGTCAAGAACAGAAGGCACACAATGCTACCCCACAACAAAAGGAAAATTCTTCCTATTATTTGTTGGATTAATATTGAATTTCAAAAGCATCCCCGCCACTCCCTTCCTTATATTATTGTGAATAATAATAATTGGCTTTACTCATCTGTCTCTTTCATATGACAAGTATGTTGTGGTGAATGTGAGATATTTACATGATTTCCAAATATCATTTCTGCTAAAGGTAAATTCAAAAGCCTCATCTTCTTTAACCACATTGTCTAACTTTACAATTTTTAGTTAGTATTTTATCCGTATTTAATCTTTTTTCTGTAGCCAAGGAATTACTTAAATGTGACCTTAAATTAACATGTTTTTTTTTAATGGAGAAAGGGAACCCCATTCCAATTTAACAATGACATTTCAGAAAGATTTGGAAAGGCACATGGATGGGAGGAGGCAGAATAACAATTTGGTACAGACTATTTGGGCCAAAGGGCTTGTTTCTGTGCCTAAGTATTCCATGGTTCTATGATTCTATGTCAGAGATATCACAGATGGAAATCGAGGTGAATGTAATGGAGCACTGTGGACAACCATTTTGTCGAGGTTTGATAGAGTTGAGAAGGGGAGCACTTATTTAACCCAGGTTTACTTCCTTACATCAGGTCTGGTTTCTGACCAAGCAATCCCTCAATTTCTAACACTACTGCACATATTTTACAACCAGCTCTGTATTCTCCCCGTCTCTGTATTCTCCACTCTGTATTCTCCACGCTTTGCTGAGATACTTGCTTACATTGTTCAGTGAATGAATGATGATATTCTTGGATTGTTTCGGGATCTTTAAAGGCAAAGTGGCAGAAATAAATGTATTGTGGTGTTAGGTGAAGTGATATCTTGACTCATCTGTTTTCTATGGTATAAAACCTCTTTATCTTCAATGTGTTGTGCTTGCAACCACTTGAATTCTACTCACAACAGCCCTTTTAATTTTTGCTGTACTTCTTCATCCTTGTAACCCCCAGTTCTAATGCAATAGTTAGATCACTGAATGGAGAGACAAGTGTAAAAATCTAGAAACCATGTGCACTTAACAGAGGCTGAGCAAGTTATTAACAATATAAGTGCATCTACCCCAAGACAAGATATAGAATTAAAAACATCTGTAACACATGCTGACATTAATCAGCCCAGGACTAAGTAGGATGATTGTAAACAAATATCAAAAATTTGTCGATGCTGAAAACTGAAAAAGCCATGACCCTCAACAGGTCCGTCAGCCTCTGTGGGAAAGAGAAGCAGTTCAATATTTCAAGTCCATGACCTTCATCAGAATTGGGTAAGAGAGAAAACAAGTTAGTGTTCAGTCACAGAGAAGTTGGGGGATAGATGAGCTCTGAAAGGGTGGGGCCAAATGGTTAATAGGGGTACCCACATCAGTAGTAGAAGTGAACATGCTTCTGTGTCTGTATAATGTGCTGTTAAAAGCAAAGCTATGGGATACATGCTACAATGCAGATGGCATTAATAGAAAAAGAAAAATGGAGTCAAAATAATCAGACAGAAATGTCCAGTTCCAATATTGACAGAAATAAAAGATATTGGTCAAAGGGGGAAACTTCCATAGAATCCAGAAAGCTGTAATGTACTCAGGGGACCTTCTCCCCTGCCCAGCAGGGGGCACAGGGATCCTGCCCTCTCCCACAGCAGGGGGCACGGGGATCCTGCCCTCTCCCACAGCAGGGGGCACAGGGATCCTGCCCTCTCCCACAGCAGGGGGCACAGGGATCCTGCCCTCTCCCACAGCAGGGGGCACAGGGATCCTGCCCTCTCCCACAGCAGGGGGCACGGGGATCCTGCCCTCTCCCACAGCAGGGGGCACGGGGATCCTGCCCTCTCCCACAGCAGGGGGCACGGGGATCCTGCCTTCTCCCACAGCAGGGGGCACGGGGATCCTGCCCTCTCCCACAGCAGGGGGCACAGGGATCCTGCCCTCTCCCACAGCAGGGGGCACGGGGATCCTGCCCTCTCCCACAGCAGGGGGCACGGGGATCCTGCCCTCTCCCACAGCAGGGGGCACGGGGATCCTGCCCTCTCCCACAGCAGGGGGCACGGGGATCCTGCCCTCTCCCACAGCAGGGGGCATGGGGATCCTGCCCTCTCCCACAGCAGGGGGCACGGGGATCCTGCCCTCTCCCGCAGCAGGGGGCACGGGGATCCTGCCCTCTCCCACAGCAGGGGGCACGGGGATCCTGCCCTCTCCTGTAGCCATGATTAATTATTCAAAACCTCACCTACCATGCTAGTCCAAGGATAATTCCTCAGAACTGTCAGCTTCTCACCTTGTTGTATTTTTCTTCTTGATATGATCGATTGACATCTCTGGAAACAAATGTCTACTTCTCCCATTGTCCTACCCATTTCCCATTTTGCTCCTCATTTGTGTTTTCCATCCAGTAAAATCCTGAACCACCTGCTTTCAAATACATTCATCAAAAAAGCCCAAGGTAATGCAGCTCTCGTCTTGCATCTACTCCAGTGATTGGAGCAAGCAACCTGCTTAATTGTGTTTTTCCTTATGTGCATCTCCTCATTAGCCCCTGGGGACACTTCCCACAAGCCCTTCCAAAGACTGTCTCAATACTTACTGTAAATACCAAGCAGATCCAGCTTCATTTTTCGTGGTTTTGGCAAAGATCCACTGCAAACAGACAGGCACTTTCAGCACACATCAAGGATATGGAACCACACAACATGAAGGAGAAGGAATCCTGGCTGGCACTAGGCTCACATTATTCAGAAGCAGGAAGGTTGGCCATTTCACCCTACAAAGTGAGGGTGAACACCATAGATGGCTGTGATGCTTCATTACCTGATGAGCTCACCAACTTCCATACCTGCTTTGAGAAGGAATACCCATCAGTGCCTACTAGAATCCCTACAGAGGCTGAGGACCCTATAATATCTGTCTCAGAGGCAGATGTCATGATGTCACGGTACTGAAAATCTGCACCAACCAACTAGCCGGAATGTTCACAGACATTTAAACCTCTCATTGCTGCAGTCCGAGGTTCCCACCTGCTTCAAAAGGACATCAATCATCCCGGTACCCAAGAAGAGGAGAGTGAGCTGCCTCAATGACTCACACAATAGCACTAACATCTAGTGTGATGAAATGCTTTGAGAAGTTGGTCATGGTCATAATTAATGTGCACCTAGGCATAGGTCTAGACCCACTGTAATTGGCCTTTTGTCACAAATGCTGTACAGCAGATGCAATATCGTTGGCTCTCCACTCAGCTCTGAATCACCTCAAAAACAGTAACTCTGCTCTTCACAGACTACAGCTCAGCCTTCAACATCATCATTCCCTGGTCAAGAAGCTCCAAACCCTGGGCCTCTGCACCCCACCCCCCCCTCCTCTGCAACTGGATCCTTGACTTCCTCATTGGAGGACCACAGTCAGTATGAATTGGAAACAATATCTCTTTACTGATTTTCAACATAGGTGCACATCAGGGATGCAGGCTCAGCCCACTGCTCTACTCTACACCCATGAGTGTTGTCCAGGCACAATTCCAATGCTAACTACAAGTTTGCCAATGACAACTCAGTGGTCGGCAGAATCACAAACAGCAATGAGGAAGCGTACGGGAGGCAGATACATCAGCTCATTGAGTGGTGTATGCCAACAACCTTGAGCTCAACATTAGATGATTATGGACTTCAAGAGGAACTTAAGAGAAGAAGCATCGAGGTCTCAGTAGTGGAGAGGGTCAAGAACTTCAAATTTCTGGGTGTCAACATCTCCGAGGATCTCTCAGGAGCCTCCATGTTGACACAATTATGCAGAAGACTCGCCAGCGGCTATACTTTATGAGGTGTTTGAAGAGATTCAGTATGTTGCAGAACACTCTTGAAAACTTCTACAGGTGTACCACGTAGAGCATTCTGGCTGGTTGCACCACTGTCTGGTGCGGAGGTGCCAATGCTCAGGACAAGAAAAAACTCCAGAGGGTTGTTAACTCGGCTGCGACGTCTCAGGCACCGGACATCATCCTTGAGTACATTTATAAGAGGCAGTAACTTAATAAAGCAGCTTCTATCCTCAAAGTCCCCCACCACCCAGGCCATGCCCCCTCTTCATTCTGTTATCATTGGGAAACGAGCACAGGAGCCCAAAGACGAGCACTCAGCAGCACAGGGACAGCTTCTTCCCCGCTGTCATCAGATTCCTGAATGATCAATGAACCAGTCAATGCCTTATTTGACTTTTCATCCTATTTCTATTTATTTTTGGAAGGTAGTTTATATGAATGTTTGTACCTAATGATGCTGTCGCAGAACAACAAATTTCATAACTTGTTCATGACAATAAATTCTGAATCTGACTATATTGTGTTTTCTAAATTCTCAGTTTTATTCTGAATTGTTCTGATCAATGACTTCTCAAGCACTTAATGCCCCAGTGTAAACTGAAAAGAATAAAAACTTGAAGTAAACAGAGTGGCATATCAGTTCAAGTGCATTGCACGAGCTCTTCAAGTGACCAAAGCTTTAATGAGCCCAGTCCGCTGTTACCCAGTTTCTTACCCCTCCCCCCACAACATGGTTCCATCTACCTACCACAAACATACTCAGCCTACTGGGCTCCCATACCTTTCCCTAAGATTCCCCTCGGTCTACCATCCCTCCCCTCTCTGGTTCCACCATCACCTTTCTTTTAAAAAAAAATCAGCCCTTTGTTGTCCTATGACCTCCAGTCTCTGTTTCTCTCTCCAGCCTTTCCTCCCCCACCTGGCTCCAACTTCCTATCAACTCCTCCTCACATGTATCCACCTATTTCTTGCCAGTTCCTGCCAAATCGGTCCCTCTCAACTCTTTGTCATGGATAAATCCCCTCCCTTCACACTCTCAGTCCTGATGTAGGGATTTGACCCAAAACAATGGCCATCACTTTGTCTCCACAGATGTTGCTTGACCCACTGAGTTCCTCAGGCAGTTCATTCTTTTCTCCAGATTCCAGCATCTGAAGTCCCTTCTGTCTCTTTAACAATAATGTTTGCTTCAAGGAATTTGAATCCCAGTGAGAGTTATGTAATTATTCATCCATTAGTGGCTGGCCAGTGGGGTAATAGAATTAACTCGTGTGGAAACATCCCATTTTGCCCAACAAATTGGCACTGACCATCAACTCTCATTTACACAAATATCACATTCCCATTAAGAGACCCCAGATTTTAAGAGTCACCCTTACACACTAGAGGAAATTAACAGTGGCTGATATAAAGCAGGAAAATCTGCAGATGATGTGATTGCAGTGCAAAACACAAAAACAACCAGTTGTCTTACCAACACATAAATCTTTGGGATGCATGAGGAAATCAGAGCTCCCAAGGGAAACCCACTCAGTAACAGGGAGAAGTTGCAAACTCTGGACTGGAGATTATTATTGCTCCCAGATGGATGGAGGTCTGAGACAGAAGATCGACCAGCTATGCCCTTCAGCTACATACAGGATGTAAGGGCTGTGTGTAGCTCCAATAGCCTGTCAAGCAATACAACTCAAGGGCAGAAGAGTGAGAAGTACAGCCATTGATACACAGATGGTAAACCTGGAAAAACAGAGGGTTGTCCAGATGACTGTTATACAGGCGACATCCAGTGTGGATGTCCAGACAAGAATGCTAGCACATAAAAATAATGTGAGCTTCCTTTTAGTTGTGGCAGTGTACTTCTAGAGTGGGAGTCACTGAATCGCAGAACTCATAGCACACACTTTTTCTGTACCCATGCAGGCACATTGACACAACTATATATTTCATCCCACTTCCTCCTTTCAAAATTACATCACAATTTGTTTCTCTTCCATATGTATATGTGATTCTCTAAGTGGTTGCTAAATCTGCTTCCACCAGCCTTTCAAATAATGCATTTCACATCTTAATCACTTGGTCTGTTCAAAACATATATTTTCCTTTTATCTATTTGACAAAGTATTTAAACTTATGATCTTTTTTCATCAAACTGCTTGCCTCTAGAAATAAACAGTTTCTCCAAAACTCTTCACAAAACTGCTCATGCCTGTAAGCCCTCAATCCTCCCCCCACTTGTCTGCTCATCTTTGTGAAGGAAGAAGACATCAGGATTTCTAGACTCTCGACAACATAGAAACTTTTTTGTTTGTCTAATCTCCTCTGCACTATTTCCAATAATCAAGCTGAGGCCTAACTGTGAATTATAAAGATTTAAAATTGAAGGGCAATTAAGTCATGCCGTGTCTATATTTACAAAGTCCCCATTTACTTTTCAATCAGCCTTATCCACTTGTTCTACCATCTTTAAAGGATGTGACTGGACTCCTATCCTCCCCTGAATGCTTAAAGATGCGAGCCTAAAGATTGAATATCACTGGCAATATCATGATAGGTGGTTTCCACAACTGATGTTCTCAAGGATAATTCAGTGATTTAATTCTCCAATTTTTCTTTGTCCAGTCAATAAGAGGAGAATTATAATGCATTTGCCATGATACTGATTGAAATCAATTAATCCAACACAAACTGGCAACTGAAAACCAAGTCCTTCTTAACTTGGACTTGGGGTTGAATTTCAATCTCACTAATTTCGCAATCGTGTGCTAAATCTGCAATCCATAGCGGCTGTCTCTACAGAATGCTCAAGAATTCCTGCCTCAAATGTACCCCTCTATTCACCTTCCACCTCTTTAAGAATGGACCACATTGCTCAAACTTCCTTTGTAGTATCTTCTTCTTGAATCTGTAACTATTTCTCTTTACTTCTCATAGAAGCATTAGGAATGCCTTGCTATTTGAACAAAGGGGTGGAGTAGAACAGTCAGTTGTGTTTAATCCACATCATTTGAAATACTTGCACAATCAAATCCTTAATATTTCAACATTTCAATTGGGCCAACATCCACGATCTTTCTGAAAGTGGAGCTAATATTTTTCACTACTCTTGATGTGAAGATAACTAACAATCAAGATAAGCTCAGCTTTTGATGTGAAGATGTTGTTCCAGAGTTTGTTTTAACATTTGAGGGAAAATCTAACGATTTGAACTACAATTGGTTTTCTGAATCTGGGTCAGTCAATAATGTTGGTGAAGGCAATAATAAGCAAGAAAGAGGACAATTCATAATAAAAGTCCATTTTGTGTTTGACCAGAGTTGTGCCTCAACCTTGCTACATGTTGATGTTGCACAGGTCCAAAGCTGCCACAGGCATACTGTGAGGTGGAACAGTTTCTGAGTGATGACTAAGCCTCAGGCAGGGGAGCATGAGGCCTTGCCCCTTCTGCTCTGATGTCCTATTGATAGCTTGTGCTCAGACATATAAAAAACTGTTGACTTAGATAAATCATTAAAAGTTATGTTAATTTTAAAAATATATATATTTAAAACATATTTAAAAGATTAATTCATTAAAAACCTGAGTTAAAGTAAAGGAAACAAACTATTGGCCTTAACCTCTGAGATCAGCATCCTGATTTATATGAATAGAGTTGGGTGACATACACCAATCATATCTGAAGGGTCATATACAAAGTACAGTGAGTCCTTCACTCTGTGATTGAGTCCCATCCCAGACTATGCAGGGTGGAAGATGAGTTGGGCTGAGATCTGATCTCCTGAACATTGCATCTTCCACATTGCAACATGCAGGCACAGGACTGTCAATGCTCTAGAACTGTCTGCATGATCTGGACCATACCAATGGCTTTGTGAGAAACTAAATGAAATAAGGAACAGAATACCATGCAACTCCACAGCAGAGTCTCTGGAATGTCACTTATTTTTGATGCTCATTTTATTGTTGTACGAGTTCATTGTGCATTCCCAACCTTGGTGCCCAAAGTGATGAGTAGTTTCAAAAAACAGTCAATCACATTAATGTGAAACCATATATCTGTAGGACAAATTGAGCAAGCTCAGGAAAGTTCTCTTATTTCATAAAAGTCAATATTTTATGATAATCTAAGAGTTTTGCTTTTTATTTTAGTGAATATTTTGGTGCCAAACAATTTAAAAAAAACGATTTAAATTCTTATTACTCGGTGAAATGTTAATAAAATCACCCTGGATTATTAGCTCAATTCTCAAGATTAGCAGTAGCATAATCGCCACATCACCAAACTGCATAAAGAGGCAACTCAAAAAAGTAAACCACTTACTTATAACTTCACCTGCTGAGGGGCTTGTTTTATATGTGGTCTTGCTGAACTGCCCACATCGCATATGGAAGAGCATTCAAGATATCACCAACCATAAGACTACACAATCTGCTGTGCTGGTTATGCTCCCTCCCAGATGCACTGAACAACTTTTATGCATGTTTTGAGGTGAAAAACGACATGGCGGTGAAGAAGACCACCTCTCCTCCAAATGATCAGGTGTTGTGTCTTGCAGCGGCCGACGTGAAGAGCGAGTTAGGCAAGGTCAACCCATGGGAAGCTGCTGGACCTGATAACATTCCCAGCAGAGTGTCAGGGGATGTGCAGCAGATGATCTCACTGACATCTTTAACATCTCCCTGAGAAGCGCCGTGGTCCTAATGTGCTTCAAAGCTGCCACAATTTTCCCCGTGCTGAAGTTGTCTGTATCCTGCCACAGTGACTACTGCCCTGTCGCACTCATGTCCATTATCATGAAGTGCTTCAAGAAGCTTGTCATGGTGCACATCAAGTTCCTGCCCCTGCCACTGGACCCCCTGCAGTTCGCATACAGACCCAACTGTTCTATAGACGATGCCATTGCCACTACCCTCCATTTAGCCCTCACCCACATGTAAAATAAGGACTTGTATGTTCGAATGCTGTTTATTGATTTCAGCTCGGCATTCAACACAATCATAAACACCTCCCTCTGTGTCAGAGAGACCTCAAGCAGTCTGGATCGGTAACAGCACTTTGAAGGGCATCACATTGAGCATGGGGGCCACTGCATAGTCCACTACTGTTCACTCTGCTGACCCATGACTGTACAGCTACACGCAGCTCAAACAACATCATCAAATTCACTGATGACATGACTATGGTGAGCCTTATGAGTAAGAATGAGGAGTCAGCCTACAGAGATGAGGTTCAGTCACTAACAGACTGGTGCAGAGCCAACAACCTGTCTCTTCATGTTAATAAAACAAAAGAGATGGTTGTCGCCTTCAGGAGGGCCCAGGGGACCACACTCCACTGACCATTGATGGCTCAAACTTTGACATGGTCAAGAGTATCAAGTTCCTTGGATATGATACGCTATCAGTAACTCCATAGGCTAGAAGTTACCTGACTGATAGGCTTTTATTACCATAAATTGATGGCACATCTCATGTTGCTGACCAAAGAGCTGAGCTTGTTCTGGGGGAGGGGTTATGGCATTGCCACCTTTATTCGGGGAATCAAGGAGGATAAGCCACAGGTATAATCAGCAAAGGGTGGGTCAACCATACATATACAAAAAGTAATACTGTGGCTCCACCACATTCACCCCCTCTTTTAAAAAGAAGTCCGGTGGGGTGAAATGGGTTCATGTCCATCAAAAGTTCAGTCTGTCCAATGGTCTTGTGTGCCATTGTGACCATTGTAGCACCAGCTGTAACTCAACAGTTGGCTCCCGGACAGTCTGGTTGTTGTCAGTGGGTGGAGTGTCTGGTGACTGAACTGGGACAGTTTGGGATGGGGACTAGGGTAGGGTGACATTGTATGTGATGGGTGATTGGAGGGGGCAGATGTACTGGTTGGTTGACCACAGTCCCGGGGTCTCCCACATGTGCCAAGTCCTGGACAGACACAGTGTCCTCGCGCCAATCCGGATACGCCATATAGGTGTTTTGGAGAATGGCATGGAAGAGGTGGACCCTCTCAACCAGTGGGTCGGACTTATTGCTTCTCACATGCTTCTGGAGCAGGACTGGCCCTGAGGATGACAACCAGGATGGCTGCATGGTCTCCGACACAGGGAAGGGAAACAACTTTTCATGGCGTGGCACTGGTGGTGATGCACAGGAGAGACCTGATCATGAGGAGCATTTCAGTGAGGACCTCTTGCCAGTGGGAGGAAGGTAGCCCTTTTGACCTCAGGGCTAGGAGGACGGCTTCCTGATGGTAGCATTCTCCCTTTCCACCTAGCTGTTCCCTTGGGAGTTGTAGCTGGTGGTCCTGCTAGTGGCAATACCTCTGGCTAGCAGATATTGGCACAGCTCATTGCTCATAGAGGATCCCTGGTCACTATGGATATAGCAGAGATATCCGAACAGGGTGAAAAGGTTGCATAAGGCTTTGATGATGGTGGCAACAGTCACATCCAGGAGGGAATGGCAAATGGGAACCATGAGTACTCATTAATGATGTTGAGGTAGTACACATTATGGTTCAAAGAGGGCAGGGGTCCTTTTAAATCCACACTCAGGCATTCAAAGGGGCTGGTGGCCTTAATCAGGTGTGACCTGTCTGGTTGGTAGAAGTGTGGTTTGCACTCCGCACAGACCTGGCAGTTCCTGGTCACTGTGCTGATGTCCTCAATCAAATAGGGGAGGTAGAGGGCTTTGATAAAATGGTAGAACCTGGTGGTGCTGGGATGGCAGAGTTCAGCATGGAGGGCTTGTAAGTGGTCTATGTGCATACTGGCACAAGTCCCTTGGCAGAGGGCATCCAAAGGCTCGTTGAGCTCTCTGGGCCGATACAAGATATCATAGTTGTAGGTGGAGAGATTGATTCTCCACCTCCGAATCTTATCATTCGTGATTTTACCCCACTGCTTGTTGATGAACATGAAGACACGTTGGTTAGTGAGCAGGGTAAATCATTCGCTGGCAAGATAATGCCTCCAGAGCCATACTGTCTCAATGATGGCCTGGACCTCCTTCTCAATGGAGGAGTGCCAGATCTTGGGGCCTTGGAGGGTGTGGGAGAAAAATGTTATGGGTCTGCCCACCTGGAATGGGGTGGATTAGTCCACAGCATGCATTGCGGCCTTGGTAATATTGCCTTTGATGCAGTTCAAGGCCTCCTAAGCGTCTGCTGATGAGGAAAAGGAGGTGGCTTTTACAAGGGGGTGGGCCTCATCTGCATAGTTGGGGACTCGCTGGACGTAATAGGAGAAAAGCCCAGACACCTTTTCAGGGCCTTGAGGCTGTGGGGGAGTGGGAGTTCCAATGGGGGGGGTATGCAGTCAGGATTGGGCCCAATAACTCCATTCTCCACAACACAGCCAGGTATAGTCAGGCATGATGTGTAAAATACACAGTTATCCTTGTTGTAGGTGAGATTGAGGGTTTTGGCTGTCTGCAGGAATTTCCATGAGGTTGGCGTCATGGTTTTGCAGGTTATGGCCACAGAGAGTAACATTATTGAGGTAGGGGAATGTGGCCAGCAGCCCATGTTCAACCATCATTTGGGCCATCTCCCTCTGGAAGATGGAGACTCTGTTGGTGACCCCAAAAGGGACCCTCAGGAAGTGGTAGAGGTGGTCATCTACTTCAAACACAGTGAACGGGTAGTCCTCCAGGTGGATAGGGAGCTGGTGGTATGCTGAGTTTCAGTCAATGGTGGAAAATACGTGTTCTGATAAGAGTGGACAGCATGGTCACAGACAAAGCAGGGAGATTTGTAATGGTGCACTGTCTGATATATTCAGAGTCCTGGAACCGAGTAAATGTATATGCTCCCAATCTTGATGACAAAAAGTTCATACAAGATACCTTCTTGAAACTGGCAGTGGGAAGAGAAAATATTTTTGGGCTTGAATTTTTGTCTGGATACTGTCCTGTACAAGTCAGCAAAGAAAAACAAAGACAAAGGAAGCAACGGCTACCATTGACTTTTTAAAGGAGCTGAATTTGATAGATGTATTGAGATGAAAATGCCCAAGGGAGAGGGATTATTCAGCCCGTATAGAGGGTAGGATCATGGAGACTGAGTACACAGAGAGGCTTCTGTCAGACCATTGATATTAACTATAGAATTGCCAGAGAAGCAAGGGATAGTTTATAGATGGTGCCATAATATGTTGCTGTTAAAAAAAATGGAGTTCTGTAGCTTTGTTAGAACACAGATAGACACACTCTGTGAGACTAACTGACCTCTACGCCAGATAGATTTCTTCTCTGGGATACCCTTAAGGCATATTTGAGAGGTCAAATAATTGGATAAACTAAAGCAGTCAAAAAGGAATACAAGAGGGAGGTGTAAAATTTGGAACAGAAAATTACCTGTTTAGAGAGGGACTTTCAAAAATCCAGCTCCAAAGAACAATACAGAGCTCTAACAAACAAAAAACTGAAATACAATACACTTCAAACATATAATATAGGAAAGGCCATAATGAGGTCAAAACAAAAATATTACGAAGTGGGGGAGAGACCCAATAAAGTCCTCTCTTGGCAGTACAAGTCAAGAGAAATTAATGAGACTTTTAAGCTATTTTGCAAAAATTTATATAAAACAGACCGAGGCCGGTCGAGTGAGGTAGGCGGAGGCCCCGATCCGGGCAGAGAGTTGGAGGCGGCGGCCCCAGTCCGGGCACAGGGAGAGCAGCAGCGGCCCCGGCCCCGGTCCGGGCGAAGGGTAGACGGCGGCGGCCCCGATACGGGCAGGAGCAAGGGGGAGACGGCGGCCCCGGCCTCGGTCGAGCGAGGCAGGCAGAGGCCCCGATCCGGGCAGAGAGTGGGAGGCGGCGGCCCCAGTCCAGGCACAGGGTGAGCTGCGGCGGCCTCGGCCCCGGTCCGGGCAGTATGGACCGACCTAGGAGGGGAGGCAGGCCCCTCCAGCCCGGGTAAGAAACCTGCATAGGAGAAGGCCACTCCGATATAAAACCTACGACCCAAGGACCTCGCTGCCACGTCCCAGCTTGCTTGGCCACGGCACACAAACCATGGGTGTAAAGGGTGGGGCCAGTACTGCGCGCACTGCACTCCACCTAAAAGCTCCTTTGCGCAGGCCCGAGGACAGGTCCACTTCCTCCCCCTCCATGTCCTCCCCCTCCACGTCCTCCCACTCCACGTCCTCCCCCCCCACGTCCTCCCCCTCAAAAGATGCTCACAAACTCAAGCTAGCATGCTGGAACATCAGAACCATGCTAGACAAGGCTGACAGCCACCGACCTGAACGTCGGTCTGGCCTCATTGCACATGAACTCCTCAGACTTGACATCGACATAGCCGCTCTCAGTGAAGTCCGCCTGGCAGATGTAGGCAGCCTCCAAGAACGCGGCGCGGGCTACACACTCTACTGGTCTGGCAAGCCTTCGGATGAACGACGCCTATCTGGTGTAGGCTTCATGGTCAAGAGCTTCATTGCCTCCAAACTCGAAAACCTTCCGACAGGCCTCTCGGACCGAATCATGTCCATGCGACTCCCCCTTCAAAACAAGCGTCACATCACCCTCATCAGTGTCTATGCTCCAACCCTCCAGGCGGAACCAGCAGAAAAGGACAAGTTCTACACCGACCTGCGCAACCTCATCCAACGCTCCCCTACAGCCGACAAGGTTGTCATCCTGGGCGACTTCAACGCTTGTGTCGGCAAAGACTCAGAAACCTGGCCAGGAATCCTGGGCAAGCATGGCGTCGGCAAGTGCAACGACAATGGGCACCTCCTGTTGGAGCTCTGCGCAGAACAGCGGCTTGTCATTACAAACACCCTTTTTCAGCAGAGGGACAGCCTTAAGACCACCTGGATGCATCCCCGATCCAAACACTGGCACCTCCTGGACTACATCCTGGTGCGAGAAAGTGACAAACGAGATGTGCTCCACACCAGGGTCATGCCTAGCGCGGAATGCCACACTGACCACCGGCTGGTTCGCTGCAAGCTCAACCATCACTTCAAACCAAAGCCCAGGAACAATAAAGCCCCCAGAAAGAGGTTCAATGTTGGAAACCTGCAGTCAGACGAAGCGAGAGGAAACTTCCAGGCAAACCTCAAAGCAAAGCTCGACGATGCAACCCGCCTCACGGACCCGTCCCCTGAAACCCTCTGGGATCAGTTGAAGACTACCATACTGCAATCCACTGAAGAGGTACTGGGCTTCTCCTCCAGGAAAAACAAGGACTGGTTTGACGAAAACAGCCAGGAAATCCAGGAGCTGCTGGCAAAGAAGCGAGCTGCCCACCAGGCTCACCTTACAAAGCCGTCCTGTCCAGAGAAGAAACAAGCCTTCCGTCGCGCATGCAGCCATCTTCAGCGCAAACTCCGGGAGATCCAAAATGAGTGGTGGACTAGCCTCGCCAAACGAACCCAGCTCAGCGTGGACATTGGCGACTTCAGGGGTTTCTACGAGGCTCTAAAGGCTGTGTACGGCCCCTCACCCCAAGTCCAAAGCCCGCTGCGCAGCTCAGACGGCAAAGTCCTCCTCAGCGACAAGATCTCCATCCTCAACCGATGGTCAGAACACTTCCAATCTCTTTTCAGTGCCAACCGCTCAGTCCAAGATTCCGCCCTGCTCCAGCTCCCTCAACAGCCCCTAAGGCTAGAGCTGGATGAGGTTCCCACCCTGGATGAGACATATAAGGCAATCGAACAACTGAAAAGTGGCAAAGCAGCAGGTATGGATGGAATCCCCCCAGAAGTCTGGAAGGCTGGCGGCAAAACTCTGCATGCCAAACTGCATGAGTTTTTCAAGCTTTGTTGGGACCAAGGTAAACTGCCTCAGGATCTTCGTGATGCCACCATCATCACCCTGTACAAAAACAAAGGCGAGAAATCAGACTGCTCAAACTACAGGGGAATCACGTTGCTCTCCATTGCAGGCAAAATCTTCGCTAGGATTCTACTAAATAGAATAATACCTAGTGTCGCCGAGAATATTCTCCCAGAATCACAGTGCGGCTTTCGCGCAAACAGAGGAACTACTGACATGGTCTTTGCCCTCAGACAGCTCCAAGAAAAATGCAGAGAACAAAACAAAGGACTCTACATCACCTTTGTTGACCTCACCAAAGCCTTCGACACCGTGAGCAGGAAAGGGCTTTGGCAAATACTAGAGCGCATCGGATGTCCCCCAAAGTTCCTCAACATGATTATCCAACTGCACGAAAACCAACAAGGTCGGGTCAGATACAGCAATGAGCTCTCTGAACCCTTCTCCATTAACAATGGCGTGAAGCAAGGCTGTGTTCTCGCACCAACCCTCTTTTCAATTTTCTTCAGCATGATGCTGAACCAAGCCATGAAAGACCCCAACAATGAAGACGCCGTTTACATCCGGTACCGCACGGATGGCAGTCTCTTCAATCTGAGGCGCCTGCAAGCTCACACCAAGACACAAGAGAAACTTGTCCGTGAACTACTCTTTGCAGACGATGCCGCTTTAGTTGCCCATTCAGAGCCAGCTCTTCAGCGCTTGACGTCCTGCTTTGCGGAAACTGCCAAAATGTTTGGCCTGGAAGTCAGCCTGAAGAAAACTGAGGTCCTCCATCAGCCAGCTCCCCACCATGATTACCAGCCCCCCCACATCTCCATCGGGCACACAAAACTCAAAACGGTCAACCAGTTTACCTATCTCGACTGCACCATTTCATCAGATGCAAGGATCGACAATGAGATAGACAACAGACTCGCCAAGGCAAATAGCGCCTTTGGAAGACTACACAAAAGAGTCTGGAAAAACAACCAACTGAAAAACCTCACAAAGATAAGCGTATACAGAGCCGTTGTCATACCCACACTCCTGTTCGGCTCCGAATCATGGGTCCTCTACCGGCACCACCTACGGCTCCTAGAACGCTTCCACCAGCGTTGTCTCCGCTCCATCCTCAACATCCATTGGAGCGCTTACATCCCTAACGTCGAAGTACTCGAGATGGCAGAGGTCGACAGCATCGAGTCCACGCTGCTGAAGATCCAGCTGCGCTGGATGGGTCACGTCTCCAGAATGGAGGACCATCGCCTTCCCAAGATCGTGTTATATGGCGAGCTCTCCACTGGCCACCGTGACAGAGGTGCACCAAAGAAAAGGTACAAGGACTGCCTAAAGAAATCTCTTGGTGCCTGCCACATTGACCACCGCCAGTGGGCTGATAACGCCTCAAACCGTGCATCTTGGCGCCTCACAGTTTGGCGGGCAGCAACCTCCTTTGAAGAAGACCGCAGAGCCCACCTCACTGACAAAAGGCAAAGGAGGAAAAACCCAACACCCAACCAACCAATTTTCCCCTGCAACCGCTACAATTGTGTCTGCCTGTCCCGCATCGGACTTGTCAGCCACAAACGAGCCTGCAGCTGACGTGGACTTTTTACCCCCTCCATAAATCTTCGTCCGCGAAGCCAAGCCAAAGAAAGAGATATAAAACAGAATTGGCAGGGGGAGGGGCAGATAAAAATCAATGAGTTCCTGTCAAAATTGGAACTAGCAAATTTAGACCTATAAGAACATGAAGGGTTAGATTTACCCTTCACAGAGGAAGAAATAGGTTCAATACAGACTAACAAATCTCTGGTGGAGGATGGGCTTTTGCCTGAGTTCTACAAGGAATTTAAAGATATATTGATACCTCTTTTTAAGGAGGTGGTAGACCAGGCGATTGAGACCCATAACCTCCTAGGATTCTTTTCTTCAGCAATTATTACGGTGATTCTCAAAAAAGACATGGATGCATTGAAACCATCTTCTTACAGACCAATCTCATTATTAAATATGGATTATAAGATATTTGCCAAAGCCCTGGCAAATAGATTGGTGAAACATTTGCTGAAAATAATATACAAGGATTAAGCAGGCTTTATGCAAAAAAAGGCAGACAACATAAGCAGGTTGCTGAGTATAATGCATCTGGCACAGTCAAGGGATGAAAGAAGCATAGCTGTGGCTCTGTATGTAGAGATGGCATTTGACAGATTGAAGTGGGACTTCTTATTCAAGGTGCTGGAAAAATTGGGGCTAGGGCCAACTTTTATAAATTGGATAAGAGCATTGTAACACGTGCCCAAGGCTGAAATTGTGACCAATGGGCAAATTTCTTCAGCCTTCCCACTGTCAAGAGCCAGTAGACAAGGGTATCCATTATCTCCAGCTCGATTTGTACTAGCTATGGAGTCATTGTCTGAGGCTATATACCAGAATCCAGATATCAAGGGATTTAGGATAGGCCAGGAGGAACACAAAATCAATCTATTTGCTGATGATGTGCCGATATATCTGACAGACCAGTAAACTCGCTGGCCAGGCCACACTCAACTTTGGAAGACTATGGAGAGGTCTCTGGGAATAAGATCAATTGGGATAAGAGTGAAGTCATACTACTTACTAAGGGGGATTATAATCAGTATCAAGAGAACATTCATTTGAAGTGGCCCCAAAATGGAATCAAATATCTAGGAGTTAGGGTAGACAATAACTGAAATAATTTATATAAGCTAAACTATAACCCCTCGCTCAGGCGAATCGAGGAGGACTTAAAAAGGTGGATGGCCTTGCCTATCACACTGGTGGGCAGGGTCAACTGTGTTAAAATAAATGTGTTGCCGAGCCTTCAGTATCTCTTCCAGACTTTGTCCATGGTGCTGTCCCAGGGATTCTTTCAGAACTTACATTCACATGTTAGGTTTCTGTAGAATGGCAAGGTAGCCAGAGTCTCTATGAAAAAAATAACCTGGGGCTTTAGTCTGGGCATCTTAAGGTTACCAAACTTTAAGAAATATTACTGAGCAGCCCAGTCGAGGAATATCACCTCACTAATTGTACCATCCTGGGCGCAAATTGGTGTGCATACAGTGGGTAAAAAGGTGGCAGGAGACTTTATTTAGAAGTGGGACACTAAATTATTATCTGGAAAAAAATCCATCCCCATATTTAAACATATAATTTCTATATGGAACATAATTAATCAATAATAGGATCTAAAGTGGGGCTGTCCCCAAAAACGCCCTGACTCCAAATATGTTAGTCACATTGACGATGGACAACAAGATCCTGGACACCTGGTGCCAAAAGAGGGCCGGGTGTATTGAGGACTGTTATGAGCGGGGGCAACTAATGTCATTTGAGCAACTCAGAAATAAATATGACTTGTCAAATAAGGTTTTCCTCTGCTACCTACAGATAAAATCTTTCTTGAGGGACAAATTAGGTCCATCCATGACCTTACTGATGTGTAGTGACATACAGACCCTGATTCGAAAAGGGAACACAAGGATGTATTTCTTACTCCAAGTGGAAGACCCTAAACCGGGCTTTCACAAATCAAGGCAAAGGTAATAGTTAGACTTAGGAACAACGATTGATAAATGGTGCTGGCCAGACCTGTGTCAGAACAGCATGACCTCTATTATTAATGCGTGGTGTAGGCTGGTGCAGTATAACTTTCTCCACCAGCTATATTTGATACCGCAAAAATTGAATAAGGCTAAACCAGAAATTTCAGACCAATGCTTTAGATGTGGCATTGTGACAGGAACCTTTGTGCACTCAACTTGTACATGTGCCAAGGTGAGATTGTTCTGGATGGAACTAGGCCAAGCCCTAGAAAAACAAAATCAAAGGTAAATAATTCTCATAGGACCCAGGGGTGTTCCTATTGGGAAATATGATGTACATAAGGTTTAAGATGAGGCTGTCTAAATTCCAAATCCAATTTGTAATGATTGCATTGGTAGTGCCTAGGAAATGTATAGTGGTTACCTGGAAATCTGACACTTACTCGGGCATTGCATGCTACAGTGCAGATATGCAAAGCTGGAGAAAATTACCTATAACTTAAGGAAAAAATATAACATTTTTCTAAAAATTTGGCAACCATATTTAAATTTTATAAGAGCACAGTTATAGTGTGGATCTGCATATCTTGCTGTCCTGCCTTCCCTGTCTATCCTTTTACTGAGGGAGGATGGTGGGGATGGGTGAGGGGGGTGGTTCCATTCCATGCAGGGGAGGGGGTACATTTCCAGTTGCATAAGCATGTTAACGGCTTGACTGTAGTCAATAACCATTCAGTGTTTATCTCCCCTCTTAACCACCACTACCTGAGCTCTCCAGGGGCTGGTACTGGGTTCGACGATCCCCTCAGTCACGAGCTGTCTCACCTCTAATTTGATAAAGGCCCTGTCCCCTTCACTGTATCACATGCTTTTGGTGGCAACAGGCTTAGTCATGGGTGAGGTTGGCAAACAGAGGTGGGGGGGGGGGGTTCCAGAGGGTGGAGAGCGGGTGGTGGGCGGGTCACAGGTTGCTGGTTAGATGCATTAAGAGGGGAGGGCAAGCAGTTTAAAAACTGTTGGTTATAAACCGTGAGGGGTGGATGGGGCCCATCATAAGCATGGTAATGCTCTTAAGGGGACTGAAAGTCTAACCCTAGTAGTAAGGGTGCACAGAGTTGTGGCATGACAAGCAGTTTAAAATTTTAGTACTCTGCAATGCTCGGTAAGTATCACCACACAGTTGCAGTGGATCGCTGCTGAGTGGGATTTAGAGGCCCTGGAGACTCTGTAACTCACTGGTTTCACTGTTAGGGAGTAACGCTGCACTGTGTTGGGGTGGATAAAGCTCTCCATGCTTCTGCTATCAAACAGGTAGCTTGTCTTGCGCCCATTTACCTCAATGTCCATTATCAATCTGACGAGGGCTGTTTTTGTCAAATGTGACCGAAGTTGGAGTAGTGTCGCTGTCTAATCCACTGTTCTGTCTAATCCACTATCCTGCAGAGGATAGTGAAGTCAGCAGAAAAGATCATGGGGGGGGGGGGGGGGGGGGGCTCTCTTCCTACCACGAATGACATCTACAACACTTGATGCAGGTGAAAGGCAATAAATATTTTGAAGAACTCCACACATCCCTCACATAAACTGTTCTCCCTTCTGCCATCTGGTAAGAGGTACCGTAGTATTCAGGCCCTTATGTCCAGTTTGGCACCATTTTTTCCCCCAAGCCATCAGGCTCCTGAATTCCTAGAACATATGTGGATAATGTTCCATGGACCTTTACTGTATACATCTTAATATTTTATTATTTTAATGTGTTTAACTTCTATTCTAACTTATATTTATGTAAATATGCTGCATGGTCCTGGAGAAACGTTATCTTGTCTTTACCATGCAACCATGGTATGAACGATAAATAAAGATGACTTGAATTGAAACTCCTCTCATCATTATCAATTTCAGAAAGTATCAATATCTTTACAGCAACAATACATTTTGGTGGTTTATTTCATCATCCCTTCAATTTACAAGAGTTTAGATGTCAGGAAACTATTCTCCATTTCATCCTCATTTTGTTATATTCAAGATGATTTCAACCCATCTTCTTCTCTCAGCACAGTGAAATTCACTGCTGTTGATTTAAACAATGCTATTTAGGTAAGACATTAAAGCTGAATCTGTCTAATATATAAAAAAATCTTATCTCATTCGAAGTAAAGACAATCTGCTCATAAGATAAATAAGAGAAAACAGAAATATTTTCTGGGAGGCACAATCCTAGGTTCCTTTGCAACAAAAAAAACAAGGCGCTTGACAAAGTTGATTGCCATTATAAGTTCTTACACGTAACAATGTAAAATAATGGATTACATGCACTTTGGATATTCTAAATAATGCAGCACAAGCTTCAACAACATTGCATCTCGCTGTTAATGTGACAGAAGCCTTGCTTACCATAAATATTCGAGTATAATGTGAAAAATGTTTGCCTCTTTTTCCGCTCAAAAATAGGGGGGGGGGGGGGGTGGTCGCATTATACAAGAGAGTAAAAAAATTTTTTTTAAATTTCTGCAAATCAGTAGATGTCGGCGCAACTCGGGCGGCCAGTCGGGTGAGCGGTAGTCAGCTGGCCGGGTGGGTGGGTGGTAGTTGGCAACGCAGCTTGGGCGGCCGGCCAGCCGGGCGGGTGAGCAGGAGTTGGCAGCTCGACTCGGGCGGTCGGCCAGGTGAGCGGTAGTCGGCAGTGCGACTCATGCAGCCGGCCGGGCAGTAGTTGGCAGCGTGACTCGGGCAGCTGGCCAAGCGGGTGGGCGGTAGTTGGCAGCGCAACTCGGGCGGCCGGGTGAGCGGTAGTTGGCAGCGTGACTCAGGCAGCTGGCCGAGCGGGTGGGTGGTAGTTGGCAGCGCAACTCGAGCGGCCGGGTGAGCAGTAGTTGGCAGCGTGACTCAGGCAGCTGGCCGAGCGGGTGAGCGGTAGTTGGCAGCGCAACTCGGCAGCCGGCCAGCCGGGTGGGTGAGTGGTAGTCGGCAGTGCGACTTGGGTGGCCAGGCGGGCGGTAAACGGCAGCGCGACTCGGGCGGCCGAGCAGTAGACAGTAGTGCGACTTGGGCGGGCAAGTGGCTGGAGAGGCAGCAGCGCGACTCAGGCAGTTGAGGGGTGGGGTGGGTTGTATTATACACGGGGGTAAATTGTTTCCCCCTTTTGCCCCTCAAAAATAGGGGGTTGCATTGTACATGGAATGCATTACACACGAATATTTACAGTAAATGTTCACGTAAATAAAAGCAAATTATGAAGAAAAATTTGCCGATAAACCCAAAACTCTGAGCAACAAAGGCAATTTAATTTATTTTGCCATGTTTACACAATTAAGATTATTATAATGGGTATTTGGTTATTTTTAATTTAGACTTTATTTTGGAGCCAACTCTCAGCTTTTTCCATTATTGCCGACTCCAAGATCTGAAGTGATTATTGAATTATGTTATTTTCTATTTGTTGAATGAAGTTCAATGTTGCCCTGCAGCATGGACCTACACCTAAGCTGAAGAAACAAGGCAACACATTGTATTGATTTATCTCCTCATCATGTTAAAATGCTTCAGAGGTTTACGCGCTGAATGAACTCCCCAGGTGCTGTGCCGGTATGTCAGATGAATCATGTGCTCAGGTTTTGAAATTAACCTTGAACTCATAACCTTTATCTCAAAAGAAAATATCAGAATTAAGACTGACAAGGAAATATAACTAGAGGTATTTACTTTAGTTATGTCTCATGCTTGGCCTTATCTCTATGCTCTTTTCCACCTTCTCTGATTCATTAAGCACAATATAAAATAATGGGGTATGTGGATTTTGTTTTCCAAGTAATACCTGTTATAACATCACATCTCACTGCACTTTCAGACAATTACATTTTCATAACCTTTCCGATTCTTTACTTTAGAAATAAAAGCAAAATTTGAAACTCTGACAACTGCATCTGCCCATAATTCTATTTTTTTTATTTATCATCTCATTCGGTTAAACTAGAACATAGAACATTATAGTACAGTACAGACCCTTCGGCCCTCGATGTTGTGCCAACCTTTGTATTCCTACCAATAAAATACTAAACCCTTCCTACCTGGTAACCCTCCATTTTTCTTTTGTTCATGTGCCTGTCTAAAAGTCTCTTAAATGTCCCTAATGTTCCACCACACCCCTGTCAAGGCATTCCAGGCACCCTCAACTCTCTGTGTAAAAAAAACTTACCCTGATGTCTCCCCTAAACTTTCCTCCCTTCACTTTGTACGGATGTCCTCTCCTGTTTGCTATTCCTGGCCTGGGAAAAAAAGCTGGCTGTCCACCTTTTCTTAAGTTACCTCTCATCCTACTTCACTCCAAAAAGTTCTAGTTCTGCTAACCTTGCATCATGAGACTTATTTTCCAATCCAGGCACATCCTGGTAAATCTCTGCAGCTTCTCCATACCTTCCACATCCTTCCTATAATGAGGTGACCAGAACTGAGCACAATAGTCTAAGTGTGGCCTTACCAGAGATTGAAAGAGTTGCAACATGACTCTTGAACTCAATCCTCCAACCAATGAAGCCCAGCATCCCATAGGACTTCTTAACTATCCTCTTGAAGTCTCAATGGTTCACACTTTGGTGTCAACTGCAGATTAATATGTGGGCAAAATATAAAAGCTAAATCAACTCTAAAATCGCAAACTCTGGTGAATGAAATGACAAGTTAAAATGTGTTTCATTCATCCCAACTGAGATAGATTTGCTGGAAAGATGATGAAAAATGCTCAAATCTTGCCACTGATTTTGACCAAAGCATGAATTTTTGCTTTAATATTTTTAAAGTATGCATTCCAATATTCATCTGCACACTGACTGATGCATAACAACCTGAGTTACTAATATAATGGTGAGGTTTATCGACAATTGTATCTTGCATTAAGCACAAAGACTGCCCATGTACTTTGCCTGATTCCTTTTCAGTCAAAATGCAGGCAAGGCTATTGGCTGCCATTCTATCAATTTTCTACAGGAGCTCTTCTGAGAGCATTCTGGCCAGCTGCACCACAATGTGGTTCATATGCAGCAGACTATTAAATCGGAGGTCAATCCAGATGACCATAAAAGCAGCAGAGAGGATCATTGGGATCTCCCTCCACCACTGCTCCACAGCAATGTGATTTACTGGGACTGTTGATAAAAGAGGGCCTGCAAAATCTGTGAGGACCTCTACCACCCTGCATGTAGCATCTGATAACTATTCCCATTAGGAAAGAGATACAGAAGTATTAGAGCCAGAACCACCAGGCTGAGGAACAGCTTCCCACGGGCAGCGAGAATGCGGATAGGCTGATGAACTGCTAAAACAACTCTCCAAGACTCCACTATTTATTAATAACTTTTACTTTAAATATATGTATCAATGTACCGCGCTTGTGAGTATGTGCGTTATGTCTGTGTGTTTGCACTGTTTTGCACTGTGGGCTGAAGAACATGATTCCATTACATTGTACTGGTACAATTGGATGATAAATAAACTTGAACTAAGGGCCAGTGTTGGTGTTACTACCTCTACTGCAATGCATTATTAGTGGTCTGGGCACTGGTGACACACACCACCCGCCTGATGCCAAAATAATGGAATATGGGGGATCGGCTAGTAACCATGACGGTTCAGGGAAAGTTTCCCCATGCCTGCCCACGAGCGAGCTTGGTCTAACCGTGAACATCTGGTCCACAGTATTCTGGCTCTTTCTCTGAATGTACTTTTCTGTAGGGGTTATTTAGTATATCAGGTGCTCCCAATGTGGCCTCCTACACATCAGGACGATTTGATGCAGGCTGGGAGATTATTTCATTGAGCACCTTTACTTTACAGCATTAACCTCCCAGTGCCCAATCATTTTAATTCCACACACCACTGAAACACTGACATGTCTGTTCATGGCTTCATACTGCTGAACCAAGGCTATTCTCATATTAGAGGAATACGTTACATTCTGTCTTGGCAGTCTCCAACCAGATGGCATTAATATCGATCTCCAGTCTCTCTTTCCCTACCCTTCTGTCTTCCTTCCTCCAGCTCCTCACCTCCTTCCCCTATCAAAGAACAACCCTTCTTAGGCCTCTCCCCCATCATTACTCAACTTCATTCTCATCTATCCTGTCGCTGGTTCATCTGTGCTCTCCTCACCCTTCCCCTTCATTCCTTCTTATGGACCCCTCCTTCTCTGCCCCCCTCCTTTTTTTTTTAAGTTATCTACTTGATTTTTTTTCTTATTCTTGATGAAGAGCTCAGTCCCAAAATGTTGGTTACATTTAATTTTCTATGGATGCTGCATGACATGCTGAATTTCTCCAGCACCTTTATTTATTGGATTTGACTCCAGTATCTGCAGATGTTCTTGCTTAGTTACTTTTTTAAAAATTAATAGTGCAAGGAACTTTTATAACTATTTTATTCCAGGTGTGTTTACACATATTTGCGAGCCAAGGAACAGAATAATTTGAATTGCACTATGAAAAAGCATGTAGATACCCAGCAGCAAAGGCAGGAGCTTGAAATTCTTGTGCAGTAAAGGTGAACTCATGATTTGTACTGCAGTGGGGAGGCAGGAGCTGTTTTGGCCCTTACACCCAGGCCTCAATTTGCATAGTGTATGAAATGAGGTAATGGAGCAGAAGGGGTGTGTGTATGGAATGAGGTAATGGAACAGGTGTGTCTAGGTGACAGCTTTATTGGAACCAGTATTGAAGTTAGATGGAGAAGGGGTACAATAATGATCGAGTGTGTGCTGTGGATTGTGGGGGGGGGGGGGGTGCGGAGGAGGCAATCAGAATTACAGCTAAGGATTGAAGGGGGAGGGGAAAAGGAGAGTCAGAGATGAAGTTAGTGAAATGAATAAGGATGAAGGGTGGGTGCCTGAAGGAGGGGTGTGAATTAAGGACAGCTGGAATTACACATCAATGAGTTACTCAACAAGTCTCAGTGAAGTGTTGCACTGTTGCAACAATTCTTGATCTACTGGCAGTGACTGTCAATGTTCTTCTGTAATGCTCAAAAGGGAGTGCCACATGTATTAGGAACTTAAGGGTGACTCATGTCAGGAAACACCTAGTCAAATTTCAGGTATAATGCAAAACCACGTAGATATGATCTTCATTATCTTTATTTCAGGAAATCAAAAGCACATTTCCATTAAATAACACTGGTGATGGTGGCTTAGAAGGCAGAAATTTGCATTTGGATTTAGAAAGAATGCTCAAAACCAACATAATTTTAGGGTAGTTCTGATCTTGAAACGATTTCATGATTTTTGCATTGTTTCATTAGTCTCCAATTCAACAACAACTTTGAAGAGCTCAGAAATAACAGATAGTATTTCAGTGCATAATAGCTGCAGTCCTTGCTCTCCATTTGTGAATCCATGGTGAGGAATCTCAGTTTGTCTACACTTCCCTATCTTTGTACCTGTCCAAAAAATATTTTAAAAGTTACAATATATCCCACCTCTACTATTTTCTCTGGCAGCTCACTCCTTATATCCTTAGATCCCTTATAAATCTTTCCCTTCTTATCTTAGATCTCTGCCCTCCAGTTTTAGATTTTCCTATTCTGGGAAAAAAAAGACTGACTATTTATCTTATCTATGCAACTACATAGATCAAAGATTATTTTAGTCATAAACTACCAAGATTTCAATCCTCTCGTTGAAACATATCAAATTTCAGACTGGACAGAATGGATGTTGGGAGAACGATGCCCCTGCAAGCAGATTGGAGTAGAGATGGAGGTGTAATATCCTCAGGAATGAGGATAAAACATTTATGACAGAGATGAAAAGTCATATCTTTACTCATGAAGTGAGGAACCAACCGAATTCTCCATCATAAAATGCTGTTGGGCCAAATCACTGAATAGAGGAAAGGTCTCCCTTTCCTCTATTGACATTTACCAGAAGTGTTACTTAAATTGGGCTCAAAGAATTACGAAAGCCCCTTTCCATCCAGCACATAGTATCTTTGACCCACTACCATCAGGGAGGAGGTACAGGAGTATCAAAAATCAGGACTGCCAGGCAGCCAAATAGTTTCTTCCTGCAGGCTATGGGAATGATGAACAGTATCCTATAGCTGTGCAAATTATCACAACAAATTTATATATTTATTTTTAAATTATATCATTATGTATATATGTGATCATTATGTGCTGTGTATTGTGTGTGTATTTGTGTGCAATGTGGTCCAGGAAAAAACACTGTTTTGTTGGATTATATATGTACAGTCAGATAATAAACTTAAACTTAAGAAGGAAATCACTGATTCTTGGAAACAAGAGGGCACTGAGGGGTATGATGCGAGGGCAAGAACATGGTATTAAGATAGAAGATCAGTCATAAATGCATTGAATGTTATGGCAGGTTCAAAGGTGAAATTCATCTATTTCTATATTTCTATCCTGTCTTGCGCTCCCCTCTCTCGCCAAGAGCAAAACCCAAGGGTTTTATGAGTCACCCTTAAGTTCCTAATACATGTGGCACTCCTTTTTGAGCATTACTAAATGGCTTAAAATAAGTTTGGCACAAGACCATCAATTTACCTGATGACAAATGAACTCCCCATATGTTGCCAGTCCTATTGAACAATTAATCAACAGTTTCTCAAGGATCAATGCCAAAGCCTTAGATAAATTATATAATCAGAGCTGTAGTTGAGTTGCAGACAAGATGGACACAAATTACAGGAAAATAATGTTTTATTATTTGTAGTGTTTTTCAAATGTTTACAGATTATATCCTTTCCTGGGGAAGGATGGAAACCGTTTGAATTCTGTGTGCTTTTTCACCTGGGCAAGATTTTTTCCCCATTTGATTTTACTGAAGTTTTTTGATGCAATTCAATTACACAATTGTTTTATATCACCAACTTTGCAATAGAAATAGGCAATCTGGGGTTTTGGAACAGGAGGACAGCAAGCCCCAAAAGTGGCTGAGGGGTTCAGAATGCTTGCAACAACTTCAATGATAACAGGAGACCTCCGACTCAGAAAGACTGATCTGACTTTTGGCTGAGATTTCACAAAAACTTGATTTTCCACAGCAATGTAATTCAACCAAAGCCCTAGTCCGCATCTGCACGGATGGGAAAGAAAGGAGGAAAGTGAGGATGTCAACAAGGGGAAGGGACAAAGGATCAGACATGGGAAAGGAGAGAGGAGTGGAAAGGGGAAAAGGAAGAAAACATTGTTTTCTTTCCAATTGAAATTTGCAGCACTGTAAAATGGAAGAGTAAAGGGGAAAAAGGTCTTTTGTGATTTCATCCACGATTAACTCTTCCAAAATTCTCAGCCTTGACATATTTCTAAAAAGAAAAAAAAAATAGAATGGGTCTATTATGAAGCTGTCCATATCATGAATTTAAACTTGAAAGATAATAATAAGGGTTAAGCTCCCACAGGATCCAATGTTATTTTTGTTGGATAATATTAAAGCAATGAGACCTAAATTGAGGTCAACTCTGCATCAGATTGAATTTTTACAAGTTACTTTAGCTGTTTCTAGGAAGTGCATAGCCATTACTTGGAAATCAGATACAGATTTTGGGATGGAGAGATGGCTTATTGAACTTTGTAGTTGCATTCCACTTGAGAGGGTAACTTATAATTTGCAGTATGTGAGTTTGAAAATATAATGGGCTCTCTGAAGACCCTGTCTATTGGTAATCTATGGCTCCATTATTAATATTAAGATTTTATGAGGTATATTTTGTTTTCTTGATATTCTCAAGGAGATCACACATCTGATCATGCAGCAAACTATGGGGCAAACATGTGGGCTGCTTCCTGTCAGAAAGCCACAATAATCAGATAAAAGTAAATAACAACAAATAATAGACAAGAACATTGAAACAGGAGGTGGCAGAGCTAAATATACCTTTTCTGAATAAACTATCATGATGAATACCAACAGACTAGAGTCCAAGCTATCCTGTCTTGCGCTCCCCTCTCTCGCCAAGAGCAAAACCCAAGGGTTTTATTTGCAACTGAAACAAGGGATCAGCAAGATCTTCAGTGAGAGAAAGAACTTTATTTCACAACCTTGGAACACCACAAAACACTTAACAGTGGATTCACTGAGAGATTTGAGTGCATTGCTGTCTTGCAATGAAATTGATATTTAGCATCTGAAGTAAATAATCTTTTTAAAATATTTTATTTTAATTTTTCTAAGACTGATATAGAAGATTATTTCATACATCATTTAAGTAGTATTTTAAAATTAAAGATGTATTTTGGGCTTGTACAAATCGAGGAAAAGGTGGGAGATGGACTTGGGGAAAAGGATTCAAGAACAATCTTGGTCAAAATTGTGCTCTGACAATATGACATCATTTATTAATGTCAGATATAGACTGGTACAATACAATTTTATGCACCAATTATACCTTACACCGCAAAAATTACATGGTTTAAAATCTGAAATTCTGGACTCACATTTTAGGTGTGGTATGGAGTTAATGATCTTGATTGAGGAATAAATTTTGGACAAGACTTTGGGAGACAGTTTGCTTTCTAATGAAACAAGGAATCATCTTCACCTGCTTTACAGGACAAACAGTTTACTATCTCATCATTAGAAGGCACCTTAAAAATCACAGCACTTTAATCCTGTCGGCTGCACTGTTCAAAAAAATCAACAAGCAAAACACTGAGGTGTTGGGAATCTGAAGTAAAATCATAAAAAAAGCTCTACAGGACAGGTTGCATCTGTTAAAGAGGTACTGAGTTAGCACGGGATGGAGAAATAAAGTGATAGGCAGCCGTTACTCTGAAAATGTCAGAGCTTTATAGTATGGAAACGGGACGGTTTGCCTGTTCAGTATGTAACTTGTCTATGCTGACCAAATTGTCTACCCAAGCTAGTACCATTTGCTTCCATTTAGCCTATATTCCACTAAACCTTTCCTGTTTACATGTGTCCAAAATGTCTTTTAAATGTTACAATTGTACTCACCTTTACTCTTATTTTCTGGCAGCTCATTCAATAAACTCACCATCCTCTGCATGAAAAAAGTGCCCCTCAGGTCACTTTTAAATCTTTCCCCTCTCACTTCTCACCTTAAATCTATAATTTTTAGTTTTCTATTTCTCTAACCTAGAGAAAAGACGAACTGTTTAGCTTGTCTGTGCCTCTGCAAAGTGATCACCCCATGTGCATTTTGTGCGTCCACTGCACAGTAAGCAACATCAGGAGCACTTAACACATTAAATGTAAAGTAGCACCAGTAAATTGCTGCTTCATTTTAATTGGAATGTTTTGTTGCTTTGACGAAGGAAAGAGGCAATAAGGCAAGTATTGTCTCTCCTGTGGTTGCATTGGACGTTGCTGTGCGAAGGGCCGTGAATGTTGGCGGGGATGAAAGAGAGAACTGGGAGCAATCTCTTCAGAATGCTGAAATGGGAAGAAAGGGGGAAATCATTTACAGAGTATCTCCACTCTGTCCACAATGGCCATTCTCAGCTTCCAGTCCCTTCCTATTCCCGCTCTAATCTGTCTGTCCTTGACTTTCTCCATTGCCAGAGTGAGGCCCAATGTAATCCAGAGGAACTACACCTCATCTCCATCTGGCCAGTCAATTGCTCAATAGTATGATCATAGAATATTCTAATTTCAGATGGTCTCCTCTCTACCTATGAACCACTTGCTCTTTCACATTCCACTCACCCCCTACCTATGGTAATTCCCCCTTACTTCGCCTACATCCCACTCTACCCCCATCTTCCTACTGGATTCTTCTACTCTCTTTCCCCACCTCTCTATCCCCTTCAGTTCTGGTCTCTCTGCCACAATTCTCACCTCTTCTCTCAGATTCTAACAGTGTCAACTTTTGTCCTCTAATCACCCCCTCCACCGAGAATGACTCATCTTCCTCCACTGACCCTTTGATTTTCTTGGCTCTCTCTCCCTTTGTCTGATATCTGTCAATCTCCTGGCTCTGTCTGTCATGTTTCACCTCCACCCATTTTACCATTCACATGGGCTCACGTCACCCTCCTCCCACATTAACCTCTTTACATTGGCTTCTCCTACATTTCTCCATACTGATGATGTTTTGTCTCGAAATTCCAGCCATCCTTTTCCCCTACTAATGCCTCTTGGTCTGCTAAGTTCCTCCAGCAGGTTGTATTTAGATTCTCATTCCAGCATCTCATCTCTTGTTTACACTGTGGAAGTCTGTGGGCTTTCAATGGATGTTGGCTGCTAACCTATCTCCAGAGAAAATTAATATCAAGAAATTAAGGAGTCAGAAACTGATAATTTTGAAGCAGTGCTGCCAATTTCCAAATGTACAGGAGGCAACATTCGGATCACCAAATAGAGGTTACCGTACTAGATTGTGTGGTCATTGTGCAGAAAACCTGATTCCTTCTGGAATCAATCTGAGCTTCTGATTGCCTACCACAATCATTCACATCCACTCCCACTCTGACCATTCTGTTCCTGGTCTCCTGCATTGTTACGAGGTACAATAATACAGTAATCCTCCCTCACCAATATTCAGGGGCTCAAAAAGTCCGTAAAATGAAGTAACACTTCACCTGTGAAACTGTAGGGGCTATTTATTGCATCAGTCTCCTCGATATGGACTCCTCTACGTCGGGGAGACTAGACACATACTGGGAGAATGCTTCATTGAGCACCATCGCTCTGTCTGCTGCAACAGCAAGGACCTCCTAATGACCAAACACTTCAATTCCACAATGACATGTCTGTCTACGGCTTCATGTAGTGCCAAGTTGAAGCCACCTGCTTGAATTCAAACATGCTGTCTTCCATCAACAGTTTCCAACTTTGATTTCTCCCATTTCCATTAATCCCTCCCTCCCTCATTGCTCAGTCTCCTTTCTTCCAGCTCCCCACCCCTTCCCTTCCTTCTCCCATCAGAGAGTGATCTTTCTTAGCCCTCTGCCTCCTTCCCCATCACTTCTCAGTTTCTTTCTCTTCCACCCTTCTACCTTTATCCCACTATTGCCTCTTGCCTGTTAAGTATGTTCCTCTCACTTCCCCTCCCCCTTTCCCCACCTTTTTAATCAAGCATTTGCCTGATTTTCAGGACTCTTGGAGAAGGTCTCAAATGCCTACCGCCTCTAGCTTTCTACGAATGCTGTGTGGTGACCTGCTGAGTTTCTCCAACACTTCAGTGTACAGTCAATTCATGAAAGCTTGAGGAACCACAACTCATCTTTTGCCAGGGCGCATTGTGAACTGCAGGACTCAATACTGAATTCAGCAACTTTCTTTCTTTCTGTATCTGAACTGGCCATTTCTGTCTGCAATCCTTTTCTATGTTGTTTTCATTCCTCTTGTCTGGACTGCTGGGTATTTCCTCATCAGCTAGACTACACATGATTGCACAGACTGGACAATATTAGCAACACATTACAGTGGCAAAGGAGCACAAATACCCCTCATCTGTCACATTCGTCAATCCTTCGTTCCAGTTATTGTCTGTCCTCACCTCTGCTCTCTACACTAGTAACTTCCTTTCTCAGTTCCAATGAAGGGTCTTGACTGGAAACATTAACTGTTTTATTTTCCACAGATGTTGCCCGACCTGCTGAGGTTTTCTAGCATATACTGTTTTAATTTCTATAGGTTCAGATATCCTGCACTTTCTCCATCTTCGACACGTCTCGATAAAATCTGCTTCTTTTGCATCGTCCAGTGTCATATAGTTCTGGTCTTCCAGGAAATGGAGTTGACCATTCTGCCTGGAACTTATTATGCCACCATTCTATTTGGTCATGCTTCATTTGTAACTTAACTCTTTGAAGTTCATTTCTAGTTCGTATTATTTATGCCAAAACACTTCCCTTTTTTCCCCTCAGTTATAATAAGTTGTGCTTTGTAGATTTTGTAATTATGTCAAACACATTGCAGTTAAATTAAATCACTGGAAACCAAAATACCTCATTAAGTTCTCCCATCGGTCTCCTTTTCCCCTGTGTAAACATTCCCAGTGTGTGAAGATGCTTCTTGTAGGATTGGGCAGCTGTTCTAAGTATTTCCTTGTGCTCTGCCCTCTCCTGTAACAAAATGTCCGTTTTGCTATGCGTAAAAAGCATAATTTGTGAAATCATTTTTGCAATACTCATAGAAATGCAACATCCTTTACATCTTACAACACTTTAAATCCTTAATTGTAGCACCAGACTTTTATTTGACTGTGAATTTGCTCCTGGCTACCGACCATTACTTGCATTAGTGTTATTGAGTTAAAAAAGCATGGAATTAGATCCCTCAGCCCAGCTTATTCATGCCAGAATCTGATTGGCCTACATTTGTTCCCTATCCCTCCAAAACTTCTCTATTCAAGTACCTGTCTAAATATAATTTAAAATGCTGTATTTGTACCCACCCCTACCACTTCCTCCAGCATTTTGTTCAAGGTACCTATGACCCGCTCTGAAAAATTTGGGTCTTGGGAACTTTTAAATCTTTTCCCTCCCACCTTAAACCTGTGCTCTCTTGTTTTAGACACTCCTATTCTAGGATAAACACTGACCATTCACCTTATCATATATATTCTGTCTCCTACACTCCAAGGAAAGAAGACTCAACCTATCCAATCTCTCCCTATAAATCAAGCCCTCAGTCCAGATAACATCCATGTGAATCTTTTCAGTTGTCTATTGGCTAATCGTATCATGTCATCAACAAAGAATCAGATTAACTCATCCAACAAGTCAATACTCCATGTTTATGCAATATTTATGGTCCACACTTCTCCCTTCCCTCCTCATTTATCCCAAACTGCACAACTTTCTGTTGTTAGATATGATACTGTGTTCAATATTTTCACCACTAAGTTATGATCCTTTTTCTGTGTTTATGAACAATCCATAAGGAATCAGTAAATCTTTTGACATCCATTTTTGAGATCAAAACATTTGTTCTACATCACCTGTATCAATTGTTGTCAGAATTTTCAAGCCCACCAGAAGGTCAGCTGACAATCAGTGCACCTCAACTTCAAAGATCCTTTCTAGTGTAATTTTGACACTTATTCGGTATCTCAGGAGCCTACCAGAATTTTTCTCTTGTTGCCCAAGATCAAGCATTATAAATTTACAAATAGTGAGCAGTCAGACCTATTAGCCAGAGTTGCTGGCGACGAAAATGATAATTATGCAAGTCTCCAACTAAATGCATAAACATGCTAGAAAACACGGCAGGTCATGCTGCATTCGTGGGAAATAAACTATCTGAAGCCCTTTGTTAGGTATGATTCTTTAGTTAATGCCAATGACAACCAGTGCTCAAATGGATCAACAGTCCAAAGCTTTGGAAGATGGATAGGAGAAGAGGGGACAAAGTGAAGTCATGTAGGAAAGAGACAAGGACAAATTGCCAGGAAAGAATTGGATGTTATTTAATTATTTTTTTTCTTTGGCTTGGCTTCGCGGACGAAGATTTATGGAGGGGGTAAAAAAGTCCACGTCAGCTGCAGGCTCGTTTGTGGCTGACCAGTCCAATGCGGGACAGGCAGACACGATTGCAGCGGTTGCAAGGGAAAATTGGTTGGTTGGGGTTGGGTGTTGGGTTTTTCCTCCTTTGCCTTTTGTCAGTGAGGTGGGCTCTGCGGTCTTCTTCAAAGGAGGCTGCTGCCCGCCAAACTGTGAGGCGCCAAGATGCACGGTTTGAGGCGTTATCAGCCCACTGGCGGTGGTCAATGTGGCAGGCACCAAGAGATTTCTTTAGGCAGTCCTTGTACCTTTTCTTTGGTGCACCTCTGTCACGGTGGCCAGTGGAGAGCTCGCCATATAATACGATCTTGGGAAGGCGATGGTCCTCCATTCTGGAGACGTGACCCATCCAGCGCAGCTGGATATTTAATTATAATAGGACGTTAAAATAATGAAAAGAAAGAAAGAGCTGCAGTGGGGAGGGAGTGAAATCAGTTAAGCATTTAATAGAACAGAACTAAGGGAGCTAAAACATTCAATTCACGGAACAAAAACTGAAAAGTCAGAACAAAAAGAATAGGCTAAACCCAGCTGGCTCAGGCTGGGTGAAGAAAATAAGCACTTCATTGAAAACAGCCAAAATTAAACAGATGTTTCTCAAACAGATACCCAATAGGCTCATCTAGTTAATTTCATTTTAATCCTCTTACCTGTTTTCTCATATCACTCTGTACTTTTTCTCTCTCCTCAGTGTGGACCATCCAATGACTTCAGGGTAAATGTACCCATGTAGACTATGCAATTGGAATCAAGTTCTCTACTGCACAACCACCTGCACTTCCCCTACCTCGCTGCTCAAACTGTTATTATTTGCGGGGCATTCAGCATTAAACATGGCAAAAGCACCAAATTTTTCCACCATTTAACTGCTTGAAGCTTTTCTATTTACAGAGTTCTTGGTTTCAGATTTAAATGACAAAATCCCCATCAAGTCCAATCTTTTCACATTTGGATTTATTTTAGCAACAAATTAAACTGCCAAAATTACACAAGCCCTAACAAAAGAAAATGTGCTTTCCAGAAGATTGCTTCAAATTACAAATAAACTTTAAAGCACTTGCTTTTCTTTCAACAAGGTGGTTGATTCGAGAGAACAGCCCAGACACAAAATTGAAACCTGACCCAACTGTAACCAACTGAAAACTAACACCAGCACTAAGACTCACTTCCATACCCAGCCTAACCTTACTACATATCACATCAATATTGATGACAAATCCATGCTGGGAAAATGAACTCCAAAACCATCTATCCACCATGCTTTTCCTGTGTTCATGAACAATCATAAGGAATCAGAGATGCTTGCAAATCCCAAATAGAATTTGGTGACCAGGTTCTGGATCGATATTAAACTATCTGACTGGAATATAAACAAAGAATCACCCAAGAAGAAACATTTTTAACTCGGACTAGATAATCACCGACTCTAGGAAACCTTGGAAAATTAGTCCTATTTAACATCCCAACATGAAACTCAGAGTCCTGAATCTTGTTGATCAACAACTCAAACAGTTTTGTTAAAGGGTCCTGATCTGAAACACACTATTTCTCTCCATGGATTCTGTTTGGCCCATTAAGATTCCCCTGCATCTCATAATACCAAGCAACGCTATTACAGCACCAGCAAGCTGGGTTTGAAACTAGTGTTATCTGAAAGGAGTTGGTTTGTTCTCCCCTTCACCAACGTGGGTTTTATCTCGGTTGTTCCAGTTTCCTTGCACCCTTCAAAACATACAGGGTTGGTTGGTTGGTTAATTGGGCAGCAGGGGTTTCATGGGCCTGAAGGGCCTTCTGCTATACTGCATCAATAAATTCAAACATTAAAGTAAAAACAAATGGAGCAAGCTTTTAATTTCTTCCATATCCAAGAATGGGATAAAATATTGAACCACATTGTGATGAGTATTCAAAATTAGAATGGAATCAATGCTTAAGGGAGATTAATGGGAGCAACATTTCATTCTTTCATCTCTCTCTCTCTGACATAGATCCCATCCTGTTGGTTACATCTCATATCTCTGTGGTGGATGAAAGTATTTGTTGGGAACAACAGTTTAATATATTCAACAGTGAAATTATACAATCAAATAAATTGCTATTAAAAAAATGGAAAGGTGTGCAATTTTAAATGATTCATCTACTCATTGTGTCAAGTTGAAAAATGAAGAGGAAGTTCATCATAGCATCCACTTACAAAATAATTCCAGCCTCTGCAATTTAAAACCAGAAGTCCTGTGTTTTAATGAAACATTAATTCTTTGTTTATCTTTCATCAGTTTGACCCAAGTTCTTTAAACTGACTCACACATCATTTGAAAGAATTGTTTGAATCAACCCCCCCCCCCCCTGCTGTGTAGCATATTACCTTATCAATGAGTAACCTCATAACTGATGGGGTTTTTTTGCAATTCAAAAGGATCTGCTTTTCTTGCTTGTCCTTAAATTTTCTATCTTGCAGTATTAAATATGCTTTTGTGTTCCTTGATACCTGTCCTTTCCACAATTACATCCCATTCTCTTTTGAAAGCATTTCTACTACATACTTGGACATGGAAAAGATACCATGACACCATTCAACAGCTGGGGCCAACACTGCCCTGAATTAAAACTATTATAATAGCCACATGATCTAGTCATTTACTTATTAGCTGGTTGAGAAATGTTGCAGTGCAAAAGAATCTGTCAGGTTTGCCTATAAATGATGAGACACAAACAATGTCTGCAATCTTGAGCAAACAATGAGAACCTGGAGGGACTCAGCTGGTCAGGCAGCATCCGTGGAGAGAAACAGACACCCAACGTTTTGGGTCCAGTGAGTCCCTCCAGTTTCTTATTGTTTGCTCTTCAAATGATAATCTCTTGCTTATTAAATCCTGGTATAGTAAGAAAAGGTAACTGATACATTACAAATGTAAAAATACATCTATTAATATTGTATACCACTTTTTACAGTGTTCCATTGGAGGGCAATATGTTAACAATTGACATTAGTCCGAATAAAGAAATATTAAACAGGTGAGAAACAAGATTTAAGCAGCATAACAGGGGTGATGTAGAATATTGGGGAATAAACTTCAGAGCTTAAGCTCTACACTTAACTGACAATTAAATGTAATGGAAGTGAACATCCATAAAAAGGCTACAATTGGAGGAAACACATTTCATAGAGGAGGTTGATATGGAGGAGGATAGGTAGTTGAAGAAGTACTGTGAAGGATATAGAGAACATGAAGAATCTAAAATGCAATATTGCTGGATAAGTCAGGAGGAGAAGCATAGTGTTGGGTAAAAAGGATTTTGGGCCATCTAACATACAGGAATCCCTTAAGAGTCCCATACTGTTTGGGCAAAAATAACTGTTTTACATGTATATGCAAACACATGACATCCCTAAACATTTTCATAAATTTAGACATACATACAGCACAGTAACAGGCCCTTTTGGCTCACAAGCTCATGCCACCCAATTGACCTACCATCCCAATAAGTTTTGAACGGTGGGAGGAAACCAGAGCACCTGGAGGAAATCCACACAGACACAGGGAGAACATAAAAACTCCTTACAGACATTACTTTTTTTTTTTTTTAAATGTTCACTTTTGTCACAGATCCCTTCAAATACAAATTGCCCAGTGCAAGTTAGCACCCCCAACATGGGTGAAAGGAGGACAAGCTATTGTGAGAATCTTTGCAGAATCTGCAAAGATTGGGCTCGAAATCAAGAATGTGTGGTGTAGAAGATGGGATTGTGAGTTGCATTTTCTGAAGGAACTGAATAAAATAATACCGGAAGTTGGAGCAGTAAATATAGTTTAAAAATGCAAAGCTAAATTTAGTTTCTTACATTTCTAAATCCAAGCTCATTTCACAGCCCCCTTCAACCACTAAAGTACATTAAAGAAGTTTATTTGTACAGTGAGAAGGGTTCTTCTGCAAACCACAGGTTATCTCCAACATTCATTATTACAGAGGGTATGATTACAATGAAAAGGATGATCATATCCATCAGCAGGATAGCACTATTATAAGGGTTCATTCAGGAGCTTGATGACTACAGAGTTAAAACTGTCTTTAAGCCAGTTAATGCTTGCTTTCACACTCTTATGCCTTCTCGCCAATGGAAGGAAGGAAAATAGAATGCACTTGGCATGTGATGGGTCTTTCTGAGTGCTGGTAGCCTTTCTTGGGCAGCAGATGGAGACCATGGAGGGAAGGGAAATCTTCATTATGTTTTGAGCGGCATTAACCATCTTCTGCAGCTTCTTTCAATCTCAAGCAGAGCAGCTCCCAGACCACACTGTGTTGCCTCCAGCAAGCATGCTTTCGACAGTGCACCTGTAGAAGCCGTTAAGGGACAAGGATTAATCCTCAAAGGAGAAGGGTTTGAGTGCTTTAATGTCAATGGGCTTGTCCTCGGTCAGGTCATTGCAGACATTAGACAAAAGAGTGGCATAGGTAAACACTCAGCACCTTTTTGCCCAGGGTGTGGGGTGGGGTGAAATAGCAAAGGCCAGAGGACATCTGTACAAAGTGAAGGGAGGAAAGTTTAGGGGAGACATCAGATGGGTTTTTTTTAAAAAAACAAACACAGTCTTGGATGCCTGGAATGCATTTCTGGGGTGGTGGTAGAGGTTGGAACAATTGGGGAATTAAGAGACTCTTAGATAGGTATATAGATGCAAGAAATATAGAGGGTGTCGTGGTCGCGTACTTAGGTTCGTTGGGAAGGCATCAGGATCTTCCGTGTGGCAGTGAGCCAATGAATAGGACAGAGGAGTTTAGCTGGGTGGTGTTTGGGAAGTTGAAGAATACAAAGTTGTGTCTTGGGAATAATAAAAGTAAGTCAACTTCATAGTGTGTGAAATAAATGAATGAGTGTTTTTTTAAAATTTGTTTGTAAGCTGTGGTAAATCAATGCCGTTACAAGTTTGATTGATGCACTTCAAATAGATTGTGAAGTGACTCAAAAATCTCCCCCCACATAGGTGCTGGCACAAAAGGCCTGGGCCTTCCTGTGGAAAAATCGTAGACTAACTTTTCACCCAGTTCATCCAGGGTCACATTTTGAAGATGGAGACCAGAATTGATCCAGCGATACTAGATTAAATCTGGATCATGAATGAGGTAGGGAGGATTTAGCATTTTTTTGCTAGGTCAGCACAATATCATGGGCCAAAGGGTCTGTACCATGCTGTAATGTTCGGCGTTCAATATCAAGAACAGAAAAGCCCTTACAAAGCAGCAATCTACTGCAGTACCAAGGAATCTGATGTAATTTTGGAGCTAAGTAGGTTTTAGAACATGAAGAAAGTTATTCTAGAATAGTGCTACATAACAATCTAAGAGTGTAGACAGTGTCTTCTTTTAATATGCCTTCTCAGACATAGTAGCACACCCTCAGTACTGTAGTGAAGTATCAACATAGATAATCGAATCATATAAAATAATTGCTTTTCCAATTCAATCTGGCTGCTTGTACAACAAAACAGCTAGATGCATTCCCCTACTCTTTTTCCACAGAATGGTTAGCATCATGCGTTTGACTCTGGCACTCTCTGTAAAGGGTTTATATTATCTTCCCATGACCTGTATGGGTTTTCTCTAGGTGCTCCAGTTTACTCTCATCCTCAAAAATGTACAGGGATGGGAAGTTAATTGGGTGTAATTGGGCAGCATGGACCAGAAGGGCCTTCTACTGTGTTGTATCGTTAAAAATTTTTTTAAATTTCTGCCAAGTTTACCTTCAACCTTTGCTATTTTCAAAAATAAAATTGATAAAGAACTTTCTGGATCATCACTATTGCTGAATAAATTGATCTTTTGGCAATCAATTTAAATCTGACCTCCAACCGTTGATCCCTCGGAATAGTTCTTCTCCATTCACCCCATCTAAATTGTCCTCATTCTGTCCACATCCTATGGTGCATGCTTTGCTTAATTCACCATCCACAACATTCCACTCAAGAGTCTGTTATGAGAGTTTTATTTCTGTTACTCATCAGTCTGACATTTTCATCACAGTTTTAGAGATTCAAAACAGTTTCTCTTTTCCCTCCCCTGACTTTTTGTCCTTGAAACGATTATCAGATTTCAAAGCAACTCAATTGAGATTTTTGTCCTCCTGTTATCAAAGGGGGTGAAAAAGCAGCTTGGGTTCAGATTGAAATGAATAAAATTGGTGAATTTATCCCAGATCAAATTTTGTATAAAAGGAATAGTGAGTTGTTTAAAGGAACTAAGGAGCCATTAGTTTTAAAAGATTTATTCAAAATATGGAATGGAATCCATATTGAGAGAGGAATTTAAAATGATCAATTACCGACAACGTTGTTAAAACAAAACCAAGTTCTTCCTTTTATTTTGAATAATTGTTTGATAATTGGTATCGTAAAGGTATTCAGAGGATAAAAGTTTGTTTTTTAGGAATTTCAAAAAAAACTTTTGACCAATTAAAAGATAAATACAATATACATAACAATACAATTTTTCCATATTATCAATTAAAATCGTATTTTAAAAAGATTTGAGACTTTCAAAACGAAGCCAATTTGAAGATGTACAGATACAGGTATGGTCAAGAAATTTATTACTAATATGTATATAAAATTACAAGAAACCACAAAGAGAAAAGATTTATAGAAATCAAAAATGCGATGGAAGATTTAAATATAGAAATTCAAGAGGAAATGTGGTCAAAATTATGTCAAGAAAGTGTTACGAATACAGTTAATGCTAGATACCAGATGGTTTGTTATATTTTTCTCCATCAATTATATTATACTCCACATAAATTAAATGGACTTAACCCTAATTATACTAATAAGTGTTGTCGATGTACAAATAGAGACTTTATTTTTTCCATTCAGTGTGGTGTTGTGAAAAAGTGGAAAGGTTTTGGAATGATTTGAGTCTATTATTAGGACAAATTATGAAGATACAAAAGGATCCTAGAAATATTTTTTTTAAACTCGGGAATATATATGAAAAAGATGTACAACTGAAATTGGATAAATGCCAGGAATTTAAAAAAAAACATTGCAATAGCAGTTGCAAAGAAATGCATAGCGATAATATGGAAAGTCAATAATGAAGTATTATTAAGTAGGTGGCACAATCAAATGCAAAATTGTACACCTTTAGAAAAAAATTACATATTGTTTAAGAAATTGAGTTGAAAATTTTTATAGTATTTGGAAACCATATATGGATTTTATGACTAAATTTCCATCCACCTCTTCCACCCCTCTCAATTAGAAATTAATAATAATTAATGAACATATATATGATAATGCTATTGTATATGTAGTAGTAGGTGTCTTTTTCTTTTCTCTTACTTTTTGGGAGAGTGGGGTTGGGGAGAAAATTTAAAAGTTCTTGTTTTGTATCATGACACATGATCAAACCATTAGTATTGTATTCATTGAATTTTTTTGACTGTATTGATAAATGATAAATAAAATATTTATAAAAACGATGATCAGGTTCTGAGGAGAGTGAAGACAGTGAAGAGAGACTCAAGCAAATCAAGTTGGCAAGTAGTTTGGTTTTCCTTGTGGTCACGTACACCATTTGTTGTATGACTGCTCCATTTAGACCAGTAAAGGTCAACCGTTCTTTCAATCAATTGGCCTCATTAACTCAGGAGGTGTGAGGTAAAGAAAATAAACATCTTTCTTTTTCCTATTGTCCTATAATATACAAAGGAATGAGTCCAAAAATCCCTAAAAGTTGCTGTGCAAGTTGATAAGGGGACGAAGAATCTGTTACGGTGTGCTGCCCTTTATTTGTCAAGACCTGTGAGGTAATGTGGCAGCTCTATAAAACTCTGGGTAGACCACACAAAGAACATTGTGTTCTGTTCTGGTTGTCTCATCATGGGAAAGTTGTGGAAGCTTTAGAGGGGGTATAGAGGAGATTTGCCAGGATGTTGGCTAGATTAGAGAATATTTCTTCTGAGGAAGTGTTGAGCGAGCTAAGGATTTTCTCTTTGGGATGATGGAGAGTTAGAGGCAACTTAATAGAACTTAGTACAAGATTATGAGAGGCATAGGTAGCCAATAAGTTTAGACAGCCAAACACTTTCTTCCCAGGGTAACAAAGGGCAAAACCAGAGGGCATCTCTTTAAAGTGAGAGGGGGAAAGTTTAGGGGAAATGTCAGGGGTAGTTTTTATTTTCATTTCATTTACATTTTTCTATTTTACACAGAACAGAGAGTGGTGAGTGCCTGGACCACACTGCCTTGGTGTGGTGGTGGAGCCTGGTACAATAGGGACATTTAACATACTCTTGGATAGGCACATGGATGTAAGGAAAATAGAGGGTTATGGGCTGTGAGGGAGGGAAGGGCTAAATTGATACTAAGTAGGTTTATGTAGGTCAGCATATTATTATGTGCTGAAGGGCCGCAATGTGTTAAACTGTTCCATGTACTGGAATTGGACTAGTTGCATTGCCCAATACAGCCAAACAACCTGTTTACACTTTTAATATAAAGAATGGATCCTTGAACAAACCATGGAACTGTAAAGAGATTTGAACATTTGTGCAACTTGGAAAAATTGAATATTGCAGTTTATGATGTGATATGTTTGGTGTTTAAAATTAAAAGACAGGTCAAAGATAAAAGTGCTTTGAGAAACTACGGACTGAATTTTCAGTTTAGTGACTGGTGAAGTATATCAATATCCAATATTGAGCTTATAGATGGAATATTTCATTATGCAAAAAGAGAAAACAAATCTGATTAGCATTATACTTGCTTGGATGGAGATTGGATACTTGCTGAGCCACATGGCCAATTTCAATGTTTCGACTTGTTGGTATTGGTTTTGTAATCAAGGGAATATATGACAGGGTCATCTTTTACAATATGCCATCATCATCTTCCGGTTAAAACCTTTTCTGAAAATGGTCATTTTTGTGAAGAATCAATAGATAGGGTTTCAAATAACCCTTTAAAAAGTTCAGTATAACAAAGACACACAGAAGTAAAAAAGGCTATATTTTGACCTAATTCACCAGCAAAAAGTAGTATTGACTAATGGGCTTTACAAATCAGCTGACATTGAAGGTTCTGACAGCCAACAGCATTATCTGTGGCACTACAAGTGTCAGATGTGACTCAGTCAAAATGAAGAACACAACCCAGAGTAGCACGAAAGGATGACTGATAAACTAAGATCATATTTTCCGGCGAATGTATTGCTGCTATTTGCACAAGAGCAGGAATCTTGTGTTTTCTAATCAATATTTGTCTGTTAATCAACAGCAACAAGACTGGTAATCTGAATATTATAACTTTTCCATTTGCAGAACATTTTTGTTTCCAAAACAGCTGTTGCTTTTAAAAAAAAACAACAGAAGCTAAACATTGAAAGTATTTCAAAAAAACTACCGGAGGAACTCTATTGGTCAAGTGGCATCTCTTTACCTCCACAGATGCTGCTTGACCTGCTGAGTTCCTCCAGTTTGTTTTTTTGTTTGTTAATCCAGATTATAATACGTGAAATCTCTTGTGCCCCCATCAGAAGAATTTCATTTACCGAAACTTCTAAAGGATAAAACTATGGTACAAAATTTCAGTTTGCTCATTGGTTAAGATGAGGCAGCCTTGTCTTCATTTTTTAAAAAAATGTTGGGGTGCAATTAATGCCCAAGAAGTGAAGTTCACATTGTTCATTTAAATTCTTGCTGGTTTTCTCATAAGGTTACAGGTTTTTGCTCTGTACCTGGGCCCAAGTTCCTCAGAAGATGCTTTCTACAACAATGTAAGCTGGGCACTTTCTGTCAGTTCAATCAGTGTTAAAGACATTTTGGCTTCATTTGGGGCAGAGCATAAAAGCATCACAGAACCAGAAACAGGCCTGTGCTGAACTATTATTCCACCTAGTCCCACTGACCTGCATCCAGTCCATGCCTTCTATACTTCTCCTATCCATGTACCTGTCCAAATTCTTCTTAAAATTGAGCCTGCAATCACCACTTCAGCTGGCAACTCACACCACTCTGTGTGTGAAGAAGTTCCTCCTAATGTTTCCCCTAAACCTTTCCCCTTTCAACCTTAATTCATGTCCTCTGGTTTGTATCTCACCTATCATCAGTGGAAAAAGCCAATCTACATTTACTCTGTCTATCCTCCTAATAATTTTAAATACCTCTATCACATCTCCCCTCATTCTTCTACACTCCAGGGAATAAAGTCCTAACGTTCAACCATTCCCTGTTACTCAGTTCCTGAAGTCTGGGCAACATCCTAATAAAATCTTCTCTTCACTCTTTCAATCTTATTATACAGTTGAATTCAGTGGCTATTCCACAGGACAAGGGATTCAGTATCTTGAAGGAGAACCTAGAAGACAAATTGAAACCCCAATGTAGTACCAGGAATTTTTTTATTAAATTCTGAAACACAAACTAAAATACTGGCAAAAAGGAAGGACATTGTGAAGACATGAAACTATGGGGAAAAAAGTCTCAGCTTGTTAGTGCCATCGCCTATGGAATGAACTTATTGTTCTTGCCTGGCTGGCCATAATAATTATTTTAAACTGCTGGCCTCTGAAGAGGCAAACTGCCATTGAAGTTCAGGAGAAAGGCTGCTTTTTTTTAACCTCTGGAGACAGGGACACCCTTGTTCTGGGCATTAATAGTAAAATGCATCATAAAAATGGTAGTAACCCCAAAGTAGAGCAGATTAATGATCAACTGTGTACTGCTGGCTGTAACAGAGATCAATTGTTCTGCTCCTTCATAAACTAACTGTCCATAGCTATCCAGCAGGTGAAATACTCAGGGTAAGAGTGAGAAGTTCCTAGACAAGTGCAATTACTATTACAGAGTTAAATGTGCAATTTACAATCACTCGTAATCAAACAGTTTAAAAGCAGATGCCAAAATGTTGCTTTGACTCAGAGACTGGTATTACACTCCTAAAATAAAAATTGTATGTTAATGATTCTTAAATGTTTATTGATGAGCAGTGAAAATATCTGCCAAATCACAAAATAAATCAAGCTTTTTTTTTACTTCCTGAAAGGCTCAAAATTAAAAACAAGTAAATGAAATATGCCATTACCTCGGATGCTGGCAAAAGAGGCTGGAACATGGATAAGTCCATTATTTATCTGCTGGTAGCAGCTCCCCTGAAGAACTTGTGTAGAGAGCAGCACTTGGACACAGTGATGAGTGAAGAGTCTGTGTGCAGTGGTCTCTCAACAGGCTCCCTGCAATGCAGGACTCCATGATACACTAAACCCCAAACAGATAATCAGACAAGCAGGAAGTGGCAACTTACACTGACAAGCCAAGAGCAAGCTTCCTCTCTCACTCTGTGCTAATCTTGATCTTGTATAATCAACAAACTTATGAAGAAAGTGGCAAATCTTTCTGTGCTCTTTCACAAACAAAAGAAAAATATGGAAGAGGTTTCTCCCCTCTCTGAATCATGCCAGAATGGCCCAGGTTTGTAGGTAGAATTCCCCACAACACACAATATCATAAGTAAATGCAATGTAGCCTTCTAGGGGCACCAGGGCAAAGTTAAAATCTCAATTAGCACTTCAGTTGAATCAAGTAATTCTGCATGATCATCAATCTTGTCATTGCCTGCTCCACTAGAACACAGAGTTAAACAGCAAAGTCTGCAGACACTGCAATTGTAGTAAAAACACACAGAATTGCTGAAGGAACTCAGCCAGTCTCGCAGCATGGAAATGATATATTACCGATGTTTTGGCCTGAGCCTTTTTTCAAGGTATAAGCAAAAAACAGGCAGGCATCTTAATTAAAGACTAGAGAACAAGGAGGAAAAGAATGAAAAGGGAAGAGTCCAGACCAAGAGCCAAAAGTTGTTAATTGGATATTATAAGAGAAGAGGTGAGAATTGATTTTGGCTCTGTAAAAGGAGAGTGCGGAAAAAAGAGAGAGAAAGGAGATTAGGAAGAAGCGGGTGGTGATGTAATGAAAACTGGAGAAGTTGATGTTAATGCCATCTGGTTGGACAGTGCCTAGAAGGAAGATGAGATATTGTTCCAGCAATGTGCATGTGGTTTCAGTCTGGCAATGCATCAGACCTTGGACAGATATGTCAGCAAGGAAATGAGATGGGGAATTGAAATGGGTGACAACTGAGAGATCCATGCTATTGCAGTGGACAGAGCTGAGGTGCTCAACAAAGCAACTTCCCAGTCTGCACCCAGCCTCTCTGATGAAGAAGAGGTCACAACAGGAGCTGTAGTACTACCTTATAGAGATGTACAAAATCTTGAGGAGCATAGACAAGGTGAATACTTGTATTCTTTTCCTCAGGGCAAGGAATCTGAAACTAGTGAGCATAGGCTTAATCTGAGGAGGAAAATATTTAAAAACGATCTGAGGGGCAAATATAGATTGGGCTGTCTGAGGGTGGGTGCAATTACAACATTTAAAAAGGTACCTGGACATAGAAGTCTTGGAAGGAGATGGTCCAAATGCAGGCAACTGGGATCACCTCAGATAGGCAACTTGGTCAGCACAGATGAGTAGGCCTGAAGGGCCTATTTCTGTGCTGTATGCCTCTATTACTCTACGACATTATAGTACATACACTTCTCTGGTCTGGCTCTCAGTATTCTCAGGGCAAAGTTCAAACTTAAAAATAATTATTTAAAAAAAAAATTCTTGGAAATTTCACATTCCTTTGGCCATGATTACTATTCATTGCTTTGATTGGACAAACTTCATTAAATAAGGGTCCCTTTGTTCTTTCTATTGTGACCTATTCTATCTGGAATGGGTTGAACTGATGACCACATTTCTTTACGGATAAGCGACAAATCAAAACACTGATCCACCTGTAACTAACCAAATGTTAAGAATGTTGTTGAATATGGACATAAAAGCAAAAGAAATAGGAGTACGAGTAGGTGATCCACCTATTTGAACATGCTCCACCTGAAACCAAGACCAATGCTAATTTCTTGCACTATTCTCTATCCTTCCATTGCATTAACATTCAGAAATATATCAAATTCAGTTTTGAATAAACTCTATGCCCCAGTCTCTATCATCCTCTGAGGATTCTCACCCTGAGTGAGAATTTATTTCCCCCATGTTTCCACTTAATTTCCAGTACTTTATTGTGAACCAAGAGCTCAAACCACACCACTGGTCAGACAGTTGGTCAGCTCAGGAACATTAGCTGACATTATCCATTGAGGTTCAAATTTTTCCTCATTTCATATCTCCAGTTATCCACAATTAGCACACAACTTGCTATCAACATCAACACAATAAATTATTCAAGGCGTTGCTACTGAACAAAGTTGCACACAATCATTCATGAGCATATCAAGACAGAAAGGACTGCCACTGTTCAAAGTGGTAGTTCAATTGATACTTGAATTCCTGGTGTTCATTTTGGTCCAGAATCTCAGGTGTTGCATTGATTGAATTTAACAATAAATTTGATCCATTGATCCATTGGTGTCCATGTTGTGTGACACAACACAACCTTTGAAAATAGTCACATTGTAGCAACACAGATCAAGGTATTCGTAGGGATGACACAGAGTACTATATACAGTTCTGTTCATCCAGCTATAGGAAGGATATCAATAAATTGAAAAGAGTGCGGAGTAGATTTACCAGGATGTTGCTGAGACTGCAGGATTTGAGTTACAGGGGGAGGATGGATAGCCTGGGGCATAACTGATAATGCTAATGAGCTTACTGTCAAATAAATGTGCATTGAAATTCTTTCTTGGTGCAGCCGAATAGGTACTTTGTTCAAAAAAAACTGTAATCGTATACATTAAATTATCCCAGTATGGCAAGAGATAGTAAAAATGAAAGATAAATAATAAATATTCACAGTCACTGTAGCACAAGAAAATAAGTGACATTTCAATAGTGCAGACAGGCCTTTTGGTGAGGCTGAAGTAGTTTATGATTATGGTAGTAATTGAAGGTTTAAGAGTCTGGCAGCAGCTGGAAAATATACTGTTCTTAAACCTGGAGGTGTACCTTCTCCCCGAAGGCAGCAACAAGAAGTTGTGATTAGGATGATGGGGATCCTTAATGATGTTAGCTGTCTTCTTGAAACCGTGCCTCACATAGAGGTCTTCAAAGGATGGTTGGAGCCCTCGACAGACTTGGCTATGTTTCAGAATCAGAATTTATTGTCATGATCAAGTCATGAAATTCGTTTTGAGGCATCATAGTCCAAACATTCATATTATAAACCATCTTACAACAATAAATATTGTTAAATATGCACAAAAAGTGCCCAGTGTTTGCTACCTTCTGTAGTCTTCTGCATTCCAGGGCATTCAAGTTACCAAACCAGACCATGATGTAGTCAGTACTTTCCACTGTACACCTGTGTAAGTGTGATAGAGTATCCGACCACATGCTAAATCTCCTCAGAATTCTTGAAAATTAGAGGCTTTGGTGCGCCTTCTTCATGGTCGACTTGGCCCTCTGCTATGTAGACTTCAAGGAAC